>NC_138156.1:3262500-3270000 GCF_964199315.1 Orbicella franksi | reverse complement strand
CAGTCAAATTTATTGTATATTGTCCATGAACTAATCAAATGAGAGAAGATAACTCTGCTTGCTTAACAATAAGTTCAGCACTATTTTCAAAACCATCTGTGGGACTATCTTTGGGTGAACGACATTCATAGCCTGTACGCACATTCATAAGTGCATAAGTGTTTATATTCCCTCAAGTTTGTTGTGAGTGCGGCGATGATGATGATGATGATGATGATTATTGCTATTATTGTTGTTGTCGTTTTTTATAAACTCACCATGTTTTTGTTGTTATTATCATTATTATTATTACTAAATGCTTACAGAGTATAATTATGTAGGTAGATAATTGAAATTTGTACAGAAATTATTTTAGGGAAAAAACTTAAGGAACAACAAAATTTCTAAATTGTTATAACAGATACATGTAAGATTCAAGTTTGTATGAAAAAGTACACAATAAAGTTTGTATGACTCTATTATTATTATTATCATCATCATCATCACCGTCACCGTCACCGTCATCATCTGACCTGCTACCTGTAACCTGCAACCTGCAACCTGCAAATTACACCCTCCGCTCCATTTGGCATGAAAATATGCCTGGATATTTGCCTGTGATATTTATTACTAGATTTTCGCAATTTCAGGGTTCAATCTTTCACATAAACGGAGATATGGCTGCGTAAACGTTGCAATCAAATATTTGACAGACGTTTGCAAATGAGCTAAAAAGAATTGGACACTCACTAACAGCCTAGAGCTCGAAAACAATCCAGCTTCGTGTAAAGTTTTCACTTGATCGAGGGCAGCTGTCATCATTGAACTTTAAGATGAGCTGTAGTGGTTCAATAGATTGCCTCCTAGGAGATAAAACTGGGATGATCAAGAGGAATTCAGCGGTAACTTAGAAATCTAAACCGCTAAATACTTTGACAATTTCAGGAAAACATTTGAACTGCGCGGGAGCGAGGATTCAGCAGCTACATTAGAAAATCTATGCGTACGCTTCTTCTCCGTGATAGACTGCTGTTTCGGAAACTCGTAGGCTCATATTCTTAAAAAACAATCGTAAAAAGGCCGCAAAAAGGCGCTAAAGAAAAGGTCTGAATCGGTAGAAGAATTGAAAAATAGTGGACAGAATGGAATATTTTGTGAAGCAAATAGGAGAATTTAGTGGGTCGGCTATTTTAATATTAGCTCTTCTAATAGGCCTTTCCACAGGCTGGTTTTTGAGAGGACAGATAAACATAAACGGCGCTTTGAATGAACAGGTAAGCTAGTAAACTAAGTTTAGCTTAACTTGACCAAAGAGTGAGATTCACGAGTACTAAGACTTCAAGCGATAACTCAGAAACACGTTCTAGCCTGGCCTGGAAGTCTGGCTGTACGAGCGCGGGCTGGGGAGGAAGAGCTCACAGTTTCTTTCTGGTTCACTCTGGGAGCTGCCTCACCGCCAGGGTTCAATGAAAGAAATTAAAGGAATGTCCTTCCTTTCTTCTTCTTTCTTCCTCTGAATCCTGATTTAGAGCCTACTGATAGGTTGAACGTTCCCTTTCCAAGCAACAGAACACACGACTTGGTTAGATTGCCAAACCTTAATTTTGTTCTCTGGCATCTTAAAATTTCATTCCCCAGAAATATCCATTTTAAACTACACATATAGAGAAACAGCTAATGGTTACATGTATGGCCCCTCATGAAAGATCAAAAGCTGTTTACCCTTTAAAATCTAAGAAACAAGATTTATAGCATTAGATTTTATTGACTTGTCTAAAGTCCAACAAAACATGACTTGTTGACAGTCTAGAGTTATTGCTAGTCTGTCCACAGACACGTATTTGTTTGCTATGAGTTATTTTTCTTTAAGCATGTGAGTAATCCTTGACATGTTAATGGCTTTTTAGACAATAGGAATTTTCTATTTCTGGAGAAACTGAGGATTCAGTTTCTCAAAAGAAGTCCACAGATCCTCTATTTTTGTCTTTCCCAGCCCCAACCCCTTGCATTTTAGCTTGTTCATAACCCATGTGCCATGCTGGGTTAATTTTTTGCTAAGCTTACGACTTCAAGATAAAATAGAGGATCTGTGGACAGACTAATTTATCACTAAAATTCAAATCCATTATGGTTGTTTACACCTAAATACCACTGGTGCCAATGGGAACAAAATTCAGATAGTCTATTATCAAACTGTCTCAGTTGACCCAGTAATCATTAAAAGATTGATTACAACAATGAAACATTGTTTGCACCACTCAGATGCAAATAATGATTGATGATAATGATACAAACAAATAATAATGATATTTAACTGTCTGCGTTTTTAGTTTCACTAGATTAAACTAAACAATAAGAGTATTTATTCTAAAACTACTTACAAGGGAAATATGTAAGTGACTGTCAGCAATACTTGTCAATGTTACTTGTCATTATGATATCATATCATTTTAGCCAGCAATGTTGGATTTGGCAAATGGATTTGGTGAATACAAGATGGTTTTAGTGGTTAGACAAGATCTTGGAATGGGGAAAGGAAAAGTTGCTGCACAAGTAGGTAAACAGCAACATCATATTGCTGTTTGTGTTAGCCTAATTTATATCCATGGCTCGTTTCTATGTTTACACTCGAAATTCCAATAAAATGAACTTATAACAGTTGTCCTAAGCTTCCACTAACCTTAAGAATATCAGGTGGCAATGTGAGGTTTGTTGGACGTCACAGCAGGTAAGGGTGAGGGGGATTCCCATGTGAAAGGGTTGGGATGTTCATCTGGCTTAGGGATCGTTAACAATTGAACGCTAGTCCAGCAACACCCATATTGGTCTCCTTCAGGGGTCTAATTTGCATTTTCTGACAAGCATCCCCAACCCCTTCACATGGGGGTCCTTCCCCCCTCCATCCCCCAAATGGGGGTTCTACTATGAATGTCTGGAAACCCTTATCCTAATTATGGGCTAAAGACAGGATGACATTTCATGTCTTTCATTTAACAGTCCCTTGTCAGGATGGTGCACGTAGTACTGATACACAATTTCAGAGTATAATGTCTCCACATCTCACTTATTACTTATCACTTATCACTTGTCAAATGTTCCAACTTGGGAGCTGAATTGGAATTCTGCTTTGCTTCCATTCTGCAAAGTCGTCTAAGTGTGTTTATTTTGATTTCAGTGCTGTCATGCTGCAGTTGGTCTTTGTAAACAGCTGGAAAAGAGTAACCCCAAGGTAATGTACAGTGCGTAAGTTGTGGTTAAAGTTGTTCATGGTTTAAAATTTTCAAACCAATTTATTTAATGTATAGTTTCCCTTAATTCTGTAATATTCATTTTTTTTAATACGAAACATCGAGATTTTATGCTAGCTTGTGCTTTGTTTTCTTTGTTTTCACAGCTTCTACATCAATGGGAACAAACAGCTTGTGCTAAAGTTGTTGTAAAGGCACCAGATGAAACAACACTGTAAGTATGAAGATAATATTAATACCTGGATACTCTTCCCTCTTTTTGCTTGCAGGTGTACTTTTACCTAGGTTTGAAATAACATCTTCCTGTTGTCTTGTTGTAAGTATAGATCATACCAACCTCTACAGCCTTGTCAGCCAACAGATGTTTCAACATGCAACTTTCCATCAACTTGATTGTCTTGCAAAATTGTGATAAACATCTTGCATGTTACATCATGAAGCATGTTCAGTTGTGTAACATCAGAGATGTGCATAACAGGGATGGCTTTTTCCAGACTAGAAATAAAGTAATGTTATTCTTGAGATATGCCCCAGTTGGTTATATTTGGAAATGCACTGTACAGGATCCTGTTGGTGACCATTACCAATAATTTTACATGGGTCTGACAAGTATCATTAGAAAATTAGTTGGTCAGTTGCAGAGTTATCTGAGCTAGCACTCCTATCTCCACATAATGCAGGCTACATGTCACATGCCATCCTAGTATTTTAACACAGTTTGTATAGAATCTGGAATTTTTGGGATCTGTAAACTAGTTTACCAGATCTGGAAAATAGTATAGAAGATAGTGATCTTCAAATGCTGGAAAAATGTAGTTTTTGCCATTCTGCAGCAAGCTTAATTGCTACATGTATGGGAAACTTTTCTCAGCCAATTTATTGTATTTCATGAAATTTTTGTCTTAGCCAAAAATAACTCTCCATACTACCTCCTCAAGTGCATTATTATGGTGTGTCCATATCCCATTGCAGACACAGTACTCTCACAGCTGATCATGGTTGCATGTTGTTGGCCATATTTTGAGGGAAATGTGCTTGTTTTCTTGCATTTGGGAAAACAAAATAATGGTTTAGAAAACGTTTTTAAAAAGTCTTGAGTTTTGTGCAAAAAAGTGTACTTTTAACCCTAAGTATATGACCTAGCTTGGCAGATGTTGAAGTTTAAATGTGCACACAGATTCTATTTTTTTTTCTTTTTTTCCATGGTTCTGAAAACTGAATTAAACCCATTCTGAATGAGTGAAGGTAAAATTGTTGTTCAATATTTTGAAGCTCATTACTTTTAAGGAATTCTTCTTGGTGACAATCAAGTCTCAATGCTATTTTGGCTTAAGTATAATATGATTCACAATGTTAAACTTGCTGTCTCACAGAGTGGACCTCACAAGAAAAGGAAGATCTTTGGGTTTAGAGACATGTCTTGTAAAAGATGCAGGCAGGACACAAATAGCCCCTGGTTCTAAAACTGTCCTTGGTGTAGGACCAGGTAATGCTTCCAGTTTTTCACTATTCATTGGACTCATTATATAAACAATAGCCCTCATTTGGCACAAAAAAATGCTTTCAGGATATTTGTCAGCAGACATTTTCTCCCCCAAGAAGCAAGCAGTTTTCTGAGAGAAGAGCTTGAGGAAAACTGTGAACTTTGAGTAACAGATTATTTCGAAGGACAAAATTGATGTCTGAGCATGTTTAAAGTCAAATGGGGGATATTGTGTTTATTATCTTTCAAATACTTTTTGCAATTGCAGGATTTGAAAATTGAGGAATATCACTCAGAAGTCAGATATTCCTTAGTTTTAATTGGGGCATAGTTAGTCATGTGACATGTTTAGACCAACTGTGTGCAAGCAAAACTGTTTGATGGATTACATTATAAAATGAGATATTCCGATGTTGAAAAGGTTTCTATGAGGAGCCATTTTATTTGTTTACTAGAGCTGATAGAGTAAATTTCTGAAAGAAACCTTAGTATGACAATCTTGCTGTTCTTTTACACAATCAAATAACTTATGAGTTATTGTGAAGGAAAACTTGCTCGGGTGTCCTTAGTTTGAATATGATTTTTACCATTTTAAAGTCAATGTTGTGTCCTTGGACATTTTTATCACTTCTACAGCACACAACCTTTAGCATGTATTCCCTTCTTGTTTCACTTTCCAGGCCCAGTTGATCTGGTGGATAAAGTGACAGGCCATCTAAAGTTGTATTGAAAATCAATAACGTGGGATCTTATTTTTATTATTTAGCAAAACCAATTCTGCTGTATATGACCATTTCTTAAGCGGTGTATATTTATCTAGAAAATAAAACTTCCAACTTCTCTTGGCAGTGCTCTTGTATATTGCTTTGCTGTGGCACCACCTTTTTGTGAGACTACCAAAATAAATCTTTGCCTTGCACCTCAAGGTTCCTCAAGTACTGCAAACAGCCTGGAGTTTGATCTTTGCCACACATGGACACACACGGCATGATACTGACACCCAGACACTGAAAATTCGCTTTTTGACTTTTCACTGTCATAAGACAGTCTAAATATTCCTCTCGATATGAAAACTAAAGTAAGAGCTGAACATGTTCACTTATCACCCCATGCAGTGCAGTACGTGATCAATACAATAACATGTACATAAAGAAGTGTGCTTTTCTTTGATACAGTCTAACTTCCTGTAGGCGACCATCCAAAATGCCTAGGTGGTCACTTACGAGAGCTTTAATAGACCATATTCAGTCACAATTTTGTCTCATTAGCAGATGGTAACAGTAGAGACTTACCCCATGTTTTAAATGTTTTATTCATTTGAGAAGTCATTTTCGAGAACAATAGGTACTTCCCAATGAGAAATTTCCATCTTTTGTACTATCCAGGAATGCGATTATCCGATTTCCACTCTATTATCTGTCAAGTGGGTCAGATAACGTCAAAATGTGGTAAGAACAAACATATGGAGTGTTTTCACATGATTTCACGGCAGCCATATTGGTGTCTCACAACTATGAAACAGTGGCCATACCCAAGCCAATATAAACTCTTTTTTTATGTTAACACTTTCTTTTGTTCTAATAAATTTGCATGGCAGCTGGTCACGTGAGTGAATGCTCCATTACCAGTACAATGGCCCATAATTCTCAGTAGAAAAACCATGATGCCACACTGACTAAGAGCTAGGTCTTTTAATAACAAATCTTTTTTAACAAGTATTAAAATTATACATCACTTAACACATGTACATACAAACATTGGTAAATCATATGCGTTTTACATTGAAATCTGTGAACAATGAACAGCTGAGACAATGTAATCATCTGAAATGTTATTATCATAATTTTATGGCATCCAGTGTCAATCAACTCTCAACAAAAATTTTATGGTTTTCTTGAGCCGAAGTTTCTCCATCTAGCTCACCAGTGGCCTTGTGTAGGTTCCTCGCCTGACTCAAGATTACCATGGTTACTGTACCAGAAGGCTTAGAATCATACTTGACTTTAATTTTCGGTTCCTTCTTGCTTCGCTTTTTGTGAGCGGAGCCTGAGTTGGATCTTCTTCTGAACAGTTTCTTTACGGAGGCGATAAATCCTTGCTGTAAGACAACATGAAAACATCCTTCAGTAAACTGAGTGAGTGAGAGGAATCAATCGTTCTAGGGTAGCTATGATAGCTAGTGATTCCAGAGTCTCAGTGTTTTGAGTGCTCAGCAATACGCAATGCCAATTAATTGAAGATCTTTTTTGCAACTTTGTTTACTCTGCCCAGTCATACTTTGGTCCTACCAAGGTGTAGAGACGATTTGTGAAGATTGTTTTGTCACCTAACCATCAAACGTCACGGTCCCTAGTTCTTGCCTCTCACCGACAAAATGCAGGGGAACTTGACGACGATTTCTAACCTTCATATTTAAGTTCATTGGTGCTCTATAAATATACTAACACAGGGTCGCTCTCTACTAACAAGTATATCTGAGTGCTGTGCGTTTTGCTTTGTTAATAATTTCTATATTGTTCTTTTATCTTACCTTCTTAATGTTCCCCTTTAGTTCTCCATTGTCTTCAGGGACCTCGATTTGCTCAGCCAGCTGCTGGTGCTCTCTTTTTTCTGTAATTTGCGCAGCAAGATCGTTCTTACAATGCTTGATCATTCTCTGAACTGGCTGAAGAAGAGGTCTGTTCTTTTTTGGCTCCCGATGTAACTCTGCTTGCACCATAATTTCGTTGTTATCCTCGGGTATACAACACTGCGGAGGGAAGTAGAAATTATTTTAATAAATCTTACAAT
>NC_138156.1:3132500-3257500 GCF_964199315.1 Orbicella franksi | reverse complement strand
TTCACTCAGTGAAATAGTAAGCCGTGATCCCAACAAAGCCGAGTCAAGTGTCTAATCACAAAAAGCTTAATGCGGTTATCAGTCGATTCTTCAAAACTTTACTTTGTCTTGTGCTTGAACTTTGGCATAAGCTGCTGATGATGATTACCGTACCCAAATTCGGTCAAGTGACTTGATATCTTAGACCCCGTCCACAATACTTAGTGTGAACGGTAGTTCTAACAGTAGAAATGAAGCTGCGTTTTCAAGTTCCTCCGGCATAGTGTTGGAAAGGACAGTGGACACGGCATCTGATTGGCGAATGTCGAATACTGAGGCCCCCTCTTCACTACACCGGAGGAATTTGAAAACAGAGGTTTCATTCTGAAAACGCAGCAAATGTATTCCGTCCACACTACGCCGGAGCTATTTGAAAACGCAACAATAACCGATCATACTATTTTATTTATTTATTTATTTATTTATTTATTTATTTATTCCTTCATTTATTATTTTCTCGGAGAAATTAGCTATACAGCTACTCTTGTAAATCCCAGGTGAAGTAAAGGTGATGTTATGGTGTTTTGTCATTTTGCATTTGTGTTTGAGTGAAACTCGGGCAATGGAGTCATCGATCGTTAACGAGAAGCTCCGTTTTCAAAATGTTTTCCGTCCAAACGAAAATGAGAGGCCGACGTTTCAAATTCCTCCGGTTTAAAGAGCGTTTTCGAAAAGTTCCGTTTTCGTTACGTATTAGTGTGGACGGTAGACCTAACCGTAGGAGTCAGCGTAGAAATCAGCGTAGAAATAAAATTCTCCGGCGTAGTGTGGACGTGCCCTAAATATAATGACAGGACAATAGACACGACTTCTGATTGGCTAATTCCAAATACTGACTTTGTTTCCTATCACGGGTTGTCACGAGTCGTTAGGGACGGTCGTCACGGGATTTTTGACCGTCACGGGTTATGCAAAGCTTCCTCTGGACTGCTTCATTATGTTTTTCTCTCAAAAACATAGAAAGGGCTTTTGCAAACGCTCGTCGGACGCTATAAAGATAGTAGTCTGCACCCCCGCGGGTAAACACGTGCCGTATTCGCGAAGAAGACATGGCGGACATTGATGAGCTTGTACCTCTTTTACCAGAACGAAATGTGGTCTGCTTCAATCCAAGCAGAGGTTTCAGAAAATTACTTTGATTTGGGAAAATCCATGGTACAATTCTAGTGTTTAGGTGCAGAAAATATGTTGATAAATGTGTTGAATTTTTGCAGGTCCGTTTCGTTTCTTTCTTCTTATGTTCACGTGTTTGTTAACATTTGGATCATACTTTTGTTTTGATATGCCAAGGTATGTCCCTCCATTTTATGTTACTATAAGCGTTATATATAATATATCTGAGGTTAAAATATTACATTGCATTCTGTACCTTAAATATTTTAAATTGTGAAGGACATCAGACTGTAGTTTATTGTCTGTGATATTTTTCTCCTTTGCAGTGTATTACAAACAACGTTCACAGCGGTAGGTATTTTGTATTTTTCGAGGAATTTTCGAATGCAGACTAGTGGTACAACGGTTTTAAGTGGTATGCCACGGAATATTCTACAAGTCACTGGAATTTTCTCTGTATACATACGAGCTTTAAATATACCAAGAAAATACATGTGACAAGGGGGATATTCCGTGATATACCACGAAAGAGAGCGTTGCATAAAAATAATTATAATTTTATACCATGCCATAGAAAATACGGTGGCCAACACAAGCAACATATGCATGGCACATGATGGGAAAGTTGGATGTAATACCGTCAAATATACAATGGCTTTCCTGTTTTCTGATTGGCTGCATTTTCTCTGGCATGGTATAATTAAGAAATAGAAAACATGTACCATGTAACTATTGAGTTATAGAAACACGAGTGGAAGTTTGGGAGAACAAGAAATGCTGTGGGAACACGAGCCGCAGTTCTCCTAAACTTTCACAAGTGTTTCTATAACTCGATAGAAACACAGAGAACATGTTTTCTATTTATTTTAGAAAACACAGCGACAAAAAAAAGAAAACAACCTGTTCACTTTGATCATCAAAATGTAAATTCTCTTTGCAGACACCATCGTTACATCAACAGTTCGTGCTAGTTCTGTGTTTCTATCAAGTTATAGAAACGTGTTTTTTAACCAATCAGTGCGAGTATTTTCTTAGGGCTGTTTTCTAAATGAGATTATTTATTTTCTTTTATCAACATTGGACACACCCTTTATCTTTTGATCAAAAGTGTATGCTTGTTTCATGTGATTAGTTTTAGAATGTTTTCACAGGTTTTGTTTTGTCATAACAACTCCAACATGGTGGTCCATTAGCATTCAGGACACAAAATATATGCATCTGAATCATTTCAGATGTTCACAGTTGTTATCTTTGTATGAACTGCCTTCCAGACTTAATGACTCAGGTCCCAAGGGAGACAATTATTCATGATTATTTCAAGTCCACATTGATAACAGTTAATTAACTGAAGTGAATACCCTGTTTGATTATTTTCAATTATTGTAAATTATTATTCTTATTAAGTGTTATATAGAGAGGACAATACATGGGCGCACATAGATATGGAATATCTCTTCAAGTGTTCAACTCGATATCTCATGAGTGAACATAGTGAACAGGTGAAATATAAAGTTGAACACAAGAAGAGATATTCCATATCTACAAGCAACCATGTATTATTTTGTTTATTATATAGACATATTGATAAGACGTTTATGATGATTTTCCAAAGATTTCCAACCACTTAGCAAAGAATTCCAAAGATTTGCCAAAAATTTTCTGAAGGCCACACAAACATTTCCAAACAATTTCCGAAAATTTCCAAAGATTACCAAAGATTTCTGAAGGTAACAGAAGATTGCCAATCATCCAAAAACAAACAAACGTATTATTTTATCTTTGACAGTCAATAAAACAAAATGAAATCCCAGGTTTTTTTTTCTTTGGATACCAGGAACTAACAAAGTTGCTCAAAACAAAGGCACTGGTGGAGAAGATGTATGGATGTCGAAGTTGTTAAGCATGCATGTCTGATCAATAGATTTATGTCTTTTGTTGATTTTCTGTAGCCATTACATCCCAACAGCACAGGAAACTGTACAACTGTGGATGGTGAACCAGCTGAACTTGTGAATGTCAATGGAACCAACTGTACCAGTGGTCTGGGACTGAGTGAAACTCAGTTTAATCTGCTCTACGCCATATATGCCTGGACGTAAGTAAAGCAATGATTTTACTCTGTTTATGTCTAGTTAAATTTTATCACCTACATGTAACTGCTTCTTCTTTTTTCAGAAATGTTATTGTGGTTGTTCTCGCTGGCATTCTAGTTGACAAACTGGGAAATCCAAGTATGTGTTATTAATAAATTATCTTGATACTTAAGCAATAGAGCACTTTTTCTGTGTTTACATAGCCTCATCTAAACTTTGGGGGGGGGGGTGGGGTTCAGAGAATTCAAGACAGTTATGCAAACCCTCAACTGCGTCTCAGGTTTGCATAACTTTCAAGAATTCTCCCAAGCCCTCAAGATTTTAGATTAAGCTAAGTAAACACAGAGAAAGTACTCTTACTATTGCATTTATTTCTCAAGAATATGCGCAAATCGAAAACACCACAAATGTGTTTGCATACTCTCATCTAAGCACTCCTACCGACAAATGAGAGCGCATGTGAGCTTGAGCTTTCTCCGTGTTCTCATCTGTCAGACTGTCGAAGAGTGCATCTCAGTGTCATTTCAACATGTTAATATTACTTTCATATTTTTTTTTAACATGGGGAAGTTGGAGTTATGTTGTTTTCATCCATGTGTCTGGCTGGTACATCTGTGTTTGCTATCGGCTTGTACTTCAAAGGGACATCAACTATGCTCCCACTTTTCTTACTGGGAAGAATACTTTTTGGGTAAGTTACAGTAGTTGCAGAATAGCTATAAAACAATGTTGGGGTTATGGGAAGTGCAGTGACAAAAAGGACATAACGCATTCACAAGTCAGTGGGTTTTCAGCGGGAGGGCAAGTGGTTCTCAGTGTCTGGCCAGCAAAACCTTTTTGAACTGATCATAAACTTCTTTATAAGAAAAATGTTCCTCTAGATTAAATGATCAAACCAGTTTGGTAAAATCATCCTCACAGCCAGTCAATTTGCCCGGTACACAGCCCTTAATGAAATCCCTGCGTGTGGTGACTTGGACAGCGGTTTGTGCTTGGGCCATAGGAAGATTAAGGATCAATGTTTGTGTTCTTAACAGGAAAGTTGCATGTTTCTCACGGCTAGTTCACTCCCGAATTGCTATTGTCCATGGCTCGTTTGTTCAATTTAGGAAACCCTCTCCATGCGGCCATGTGGGCGCTTTTTTTGGTGGCCTTTTTCTCCTTTCTCCGCAAGTCTAACTTAGTGGTGGATTCTCCTAGCGTGACTTCTGATAAGCTACCTTGCCACCGTGATTTCGTTTTAACCCCTGAGGGTGCCTTTTTGCAGATAACCCTAATCCCAGCAGAATTAATTAAGTTTCAAGGGGATTGGTGTAGTGACGCTTACTTAGTCTATCTTGAGATGTCCTCCACACAGAAGCTTCTCGCAGTCAACTTCATGGCTTCTAGAATTACGTAGCTTCAATTATAGTACTTTAGTTCAGGTTTTAACACGTAGTCTCATTCTCTTCCACACGCTCGCATTTACCCACCTACCTCTTCTTCATTTGGGTTTGGGCATTGGAGATTTATTGTCAATGTAGTTTGGGCTTCTTTGATTGCATGACAATAAACTCTTTTGTTGCCAAACTCTTTGTGGTCTGTGGTTAAATGTGATCAATTGGTTACATCATCACCCGGGTGATGATGGATAATTGATGCGTGATAACTATCTATTCTTTAGCATGTAGTTTGTCACGTCACGTCAGTCATTCGCTCTCAGCTCGCGGTCAATAGCTTTTGTGTACCCTAATACCCTCCCGCCCTAAGGCATTGGAGTTTTATTGTCAATGCAGTTTCGGCTTCTTTGATTGCGTGACAATAAACTCCTTTGTTGCCAAACTCTTTGTGGTCTGTGGTTAAATGTGATCGATTGGGATATAATGATTGATGGTTTTTAATGTTAGGGCACACAGCCAAAATGCTCTAAGTATCACAGTGTGATGGGCTTGCATTCCATCCTATTTAGTACAAAGATGTTGGAATTTGAATAAGCTTGTCACAAATGAAATGCTTCCTGTTGTAGTGAATGATATAAAAAGTGATTACTGTTAAATTGAGGTTAGAGTGTTTTTGTCCACAGATCTGGAACTGGTGGATTAACAGGTAAGTGGCTGTTGTCATTAATTAAACATACTTTCCCGCCCATAATTTGCTTCATGCTATAAAAACAGCATAAGCTCCTGCTTTATGGAACATTGGCCTGACGTATACTTTAGGGTGCTGTCATCAGATGGTTTTTGAAGAACTAGCTCAAACTTTTAAGGAGCAACCTCTGCTAAGTGTGCAATTATACATTTTACATGCCAGAGGAACAAGTAGAAGATTGCAGGTATTATTTGATAGTAAGTGATCTAAGCCAAGGGCAGGAGTTACATGTGAAACAGTTCTGTTGAAACATTTGTTTCTCCATTTTGTAGCAAATTTTGACTCGCATGTGTTTCAAAAGCAATTAAGATGGTTTTCACAGAACATTTGAGCAATAATGGCAAAAATTCAGTTACCAAAAAAACCTCCTGGCATGGTAATATTTTGAGTACAGTTAAGAAGAATGTATCGAGACTTAAGCTCTCAAGCTGACCCCGCGAGAGAAAATTGAACTTGAAGTTATCCATATTTCATTTAAAACAGATGTTTCGCATTAGTTAAAAACACAATAACATACGCTTTAAGCATTCTTACGAGGTTTGACATAAACTTTCTCAAGAATTCTTGAGAATTTAATCGCGGGGTCACTTAGCTAGAGAACTGAACTAAAGTGAGTTGTATTAAATAGTATTCCAAAAGTTACCGTGCTACGAGTAGATTTTTAGTAAATAATTTTTGCACTTATTGCCTGAACTTTGAGCGGAATATGTCTCAACTGCTTCTCAAAAATAACAAAATGTTTCTCATCGAAGCATTTAAAAAGTACTTTTGCTCATCTAGTTTACCCTGGCCAGTAAGCCTGGCATCGTGTTGAGGACACCATATGCATGTAGCTTATAAAGGTGTAAGGTACTAGGTAAAGTCTGCACATGAGCCAGGTGACCGATCAGCTCAGGCCGGAGCCTATCACAGTTTCTATAACATAAAGCGACTTAGGAGTATTTCTTCTCCACCTGGATGGGATGCTAGTCCATTACAGGATTACCTCCTAGCATTAAATTTGCTGGTACCTATTAAAACACCTGGATGGAGAGAGGCACTGTGAGAGTAAACTGTCTTGCCCAAGAACACAACACAATGTCCCAGCTGGCCAGGGCTCGAACCGAGACTGTTCAGTTCGGAGAGAAGCACACTAAACCATGAGGCCATCGTGCCTCCCACAATGTAGCTTATGCAGGAAGGCTTAAATAATATCTGTTTGAAAACTCATTATTGAGTGGTTCCAGGAAATGGTCACACCCACCCCAAGGAAAGTTTTGGAAATTCCACCGGGAGGACAAAGGGAGGTCTCAAAAATCAAAATTTTATAAGGAAAGTATGAACCAAAACTGGAATTTCCAAAGGGACGGGAGGGGGATGGATTCAAACCCAAAAAGTGCTCTGTGGCAGGGTTGTGAATATTTTCTGGAACAACACATCAATATTAAGCCAGTTGTTTCTCCTTAGTTGTCCAAAACAGGGTAGTTGCCATCTGGTTCAAAGGGAAGGAGCTTGCATTTGCTTTTGGATGTCTTTTGGCAGTTTCAAGACTTGTAAGTTCATTATTGTCATTGTCATCAATTGCAGCTCCTTTTGAAAGCCCTAGCTGACCTGTGGTAATAAGTTATACATCCAGTGTTATTGTTTTCATCCCATTCTAGGGAAGCGTGTTAAACTTCTTCATGACAGAAAGCTTTCGTGAAAAGTATGGTCTTCGGTGGACTTTGTGGGGAGGTAATGTATGACAATGGGAGCTATCAAGTTGTCACAGTAATAGCAATAAGAAAATCATTATTAATAAAACTGTAATATTATTATACATTCTGGCACATTTTTCAGCCATTCCTCTAGGAAACAGTAACATAAAATAAGATATGTCTGCTATTTTGGGCAAACTCTATGAACTAGCTAAATCAACATCTAGTCTCAGTGGTCTAATACCCTAGCATATATAGCTATACAGTATAGTATAAGAGTAAACAAGTCAGCATTTTGTCACTTGGAGCTTAAATTGTAGAAGTACAGCACGGACACACCACATTGATACTCCATACTCTTATCTTATTGGTCTCTCCTGTACTCTTTCCACGGATGCCTTTATCCCTAGCTAGTGTTTTCTCACCCTCCCTTTCCCTTCACCTGGCCTTCAATTCCTTTCTTTGTTTCTTTCACCTCTTGTCCTAAGGCATCCAGCAGCCCATAACTCAATATTTGCAGGGAAGTTAGTGAGATTAGATTTCTGTTTAAGTAATAATAATATTATAGTTTATAAATTACCGGTAATTTCCTATTTGGCCCTGTTTAGACTTATGTAATTGGATACTTTTGTTACATATTTTTTAGTCAGATCTACTGGTGCTTCATTGCAACAGTTAATTTATACATATTTTTCCTTTGGTGAGTGATTTCTGCATGTTTATACAGGACAATTTACAACAAGAAATACAAAAGATTTTCCAGGGGTTTGTTTGGTGATCAGGAGCACTGCCACATTAATATAATTTGGAAAAAGCTGCTGCTGAGATTGCATGTTAATTTGTTTACTCACCTGCTATGACACATCATTGCCAAAAATTTGTTTTCAATTATTGTGCTGTTTTGTGTTCATTCAGGAGCCTTTCTGTGTGGGGCTGATGTCTTTTGTGCAGTTATGATATCAATGCTGGAAGTTATTGGAATGAAACAGTTGAAGAAGGTACAGTATCTGTACTTAAGATTAACTAAGAAAGGGAATGGTCTTGAACCTGCTATGTTCTTGTTTGCTTTTTGGCCTTGACTGCATGCATGCAAAGCACTGTAAAATTAAAATATAATACATTGTTTTGCTACTACTACCTGAAGAATTAATCAATAGAAACATTTTAGTTAAGTAATTCATGCATAGTAACATAACATAATAGCTTTATTGAAGTGTCAATGTATTTAGTATTAACTACTAATTGGGGACACAACACAAAAAAAACAACAAAAACAAAAACAAAACAATAGATTTAATTTGCCCAGTCGGGACCTTCCAACAGAACTTTTTGTTTCTTCCTTTGATTCCCAGGCTCTGATCTATTAAGGACAGTATGCTTCAAACTTGGGAGGTTTTCCAGGGTCAGCAGTTAACTCTAGTTCAGTAGCATTTAGTAACTAAGAGTATTTCTGCTCCCTCCTGGATGAGACGCTGGTCTATTGCAGGTGTACAGCCCAGCATTAATTGGTATTGGTACTGTTTGTAAGGCATTCTTTCAGTCATGAAGCTCTGCAGTATATCTCTTACTAACCAAGGTTGCAAGGGACAGTACTGGGAGAATATTGACCTTCAGTTCTTTTGATGCTGAACTTACTTGTGTTTTGTCTATGACTTAAAATGTATTCCTGTGGTATAATTTATAACTATTGTATTCCAGTGGTGTAAGTAAGGAGAATTTGTTTGTTAACATGTATTTTGTTAATCACAGAAAATAGAGAAGACTGAATCAAAAAGAATGGTGAGCAATAAATTAATTTTTATTGAGATAGAGTTACTTTTTTTTCAGATTTTATATTTTTTGAAAAAATTTTTTAAAAAATAGTTCAATCAAATTGTTATTTCCTTTCCCATACCTCAGGTATCAAAAACAAATTATTTACCAATGCTTTAAAAGATATCAGAGCTTTCCATCCTTGGCATTCTATCACTGCAGCAACCTCAATAACATTCCCAAATGGCTTTTGTTAGAACCTTGTATACAGCTGTTTCAAGAATAGGAGTCCCAAAAAAGCACAAAGATAGTCTAGTGTCGTACAGTGTTCAAAGGCCCGCAATGGGCCATTATAGATGAAAGAGGATTTAGGGCAAGGCATTGATGAAACACGAAGATATTAAAAAAAAAGATATCAAAGTGGTGTTTAAAATTAATCCCAAACCTTTGTCAACAGAAAATGGTACATCACAAATTGCTTTAATTCTAAATGTTTCAATGGCACCAAGCAGAACTCTTTTTGTATTTCAGAGACTGTCAGATATCAAGCACTTGTCATCCACTTACTGGCTTCTGACATTATGTCTCATGTTCTTTTACACTGGAGTCTTACCATTCATGTCTGATGCCAGGTAACGAAAAATATTTCTAGTCTGCATATACTGCTATTTTAGGTAGCAGGAGGTACAGTGACTTCATGGTTAGTGTGCTCTCCTCCAAATCACATGTTTTTGGTTCAAGCCCTCACTTGTAATTGGGCAAGACACTTTATATTACTCTCACAGTACTTCTCTCTCCACCTGGAAGTGTAAATGGGTGCAGGTAAACTTAATGCATGGGTAGCCTTGGGATGACATCCCATCTAGGGAGTAGCGGATATACTCTCAGTCGCTTCTTGCTACAGAAACAGGAGTGCCCACCTGGCGAGCCACTTGGCTTGTATAAAGACTTAACATTTGTTTTTTAACTTTTCTAGGTAGTGAATTTTCAAGGAGAATAAGGCTTATCATGTATTATAAACATTAGTTAACAAACTTTTGTGAATAAATCCAATCTTTATCCAAAAACAATTTTATAGCATATTCCAACAGCCAAAAACCAAAAAACAAAGTGTTTTATTTTCAGCAAATTCATTTATGTGAATTACAAGGCGACATTTGACTTTACCAAGAAAGAGTCTTCATACATTGCTGGAAGTGTTTATTTTGTGTCCATGATCCTTGCTCCTGGATTGGGCTTAGTTGTGGTAAGTCAAATAGATGTAAAAACTAATTCTTTTGTGGAGATTGTTATAAAAGCAGCAGTCAGAACAGGATATACAGGGCTGTCATTAAGGGCTGTAACCCATAACACCTGTTACGACTGAGTATGCTTGATTTTCTCTGATGGTATGGGTGAAATTGCCTGTTGTTTATAGAATTCAACCAAGAATTCAAATAAGTTTGCTACGGGTTGGGAGAACAAGGCTACAGGTGACCCAAAACTTAATGACAGCCCTGATACAGATTCTGGTCTGTACTAATAATTTTATTTGTCCATACTCATTCTTTTGGATTGCTGGACTCAAAAAAGGTAGAAAATTTATAAATCATGGTACTTGCTTGTTGCTGTATAAAGAATATACCACCACTTTTTTTAAAATCACAAGCAGTTATTACATGCAAATGTATGGATGATTTATGTACTGGCCTAGCCTATTCAGTACATTCAAGTGAGTCATAGATAATTTATATTTGTGAATGGTTGCATTTTTATAAAATATAAGAAGAACCATTTTGTTTTTTTTGGAATTGTTACCAAAATCATGCTGTGTCATTTATCTACAGGATAAGTTTGGGAGGCGAGGGATTCTGATATTTCTTTGTACAACCTTGACAATCCCTGTGTATGGAATTTTGGCGTTTGCACCAAGTGTTCATCCTCTAGTTGCCACCATCTGGCTTGGCTTCACTTACTCTATAGCTGCTGTAAGTCAAAGGGCTCACAAGAGCTGTCACATTTAAGCAATAGAACACTTTTTCCGTGTTTACGTAACCTCATCTAAACACAAGTAGGGTTGGGAGAATTTGAGACAGTTATGCAAACCCAAGACGTAGTAGAGGGTTTGCATAACTTTTGAAAATTCTCCCAGCCCCTGAGTGTTCAGATGAGGCTATGTAAACATGGAAAAAGTGCTGTATTGGTTTTATTATAATAATAATAATAATAATAATAATAATAATAATAATAATAATAATAATAAAATATTTATATAGCGCCAATCCACTATTTGTCCATGGCGCTTTACATTAAATAAAAAAAATATTTAAAAAGCTGAAAAAGGGGAGGGGAAAAAAAACTTGTTTAAAAAGATATGTTTTTAAATGCCATTTAAAAATGTCAATCGAACTACTGGATCTTAGTTCAAGTGGGATCAAGTTCCATAGTCTCGGTGCCGCCACAGCAAATGCTCTCTCTCCATATGTTTTCAGTCTAGCTTTCGGGGTCGCCAGAAGGTGTTGAGAGGACGATCTTAATTTCCGTTGAGAGGTGTTGTACTTAAGTAATTCACTGATGTAGTAAGGCGCTGTTCCATTGAGAGCTTTGTAGACCAGTAGGAGAATTTTAAAAATTATATGGTAGCAAACAGGTAACCAGTGGAGTTGTTTTAGGACAGGGGTGATATGATCAAATTTCCTAGTACATGTAACAACTCGAGCTGCTGTATTTTGAATAGATTGTAATCTTGAAAGTAGATGTTTTGGAAGACCATATAGCAGTGAATTGCTGCTATCTAATTTCACAGTAACAAAGGCATGAACAACGATTTTAGCACTCTCCTCGTCAATGTACTTTCTGATTTTGGCGATATTTCTTATGTGATAATGAAAAGACTTGCAAATTGATTTTGTGTTCCTCAAAGTTAAAACACTTATCAAAAATAACGCCAAGATTACGAGCTGAAGATGATGGTACAACTGTCAAATAATTCTTAAAAATACTAGCAAATCTAAAACATCACAACCATGTTTACATACTCTCATCTAAACACACCTATCGACCCATGAGAGCGCGCATAGTAGCTCAGTTGTTATAGCTGAGCTCTGGCAGCCCAAAGGGCTGCCAATCGGAGCCCCATACTCATATAGGAAAGAAAAGGAAATGCGTGATTTGGTTTTCTCATGGTTATCATGGCTAATGGTATTGCTCGTGGGCGTGTACGCACGACGACGGCAACAGTGAAGGCGACGGAGACACGTAACATGGCGGCCATACTCCAAATAATAGGTTGACAGAGACATGCAGCCTTGGTTTACCGTGTAGTTCTTTGATATTGGACACCTGTGAAAACAAGGCATCTGCTGACCAGTATCATGTGACCATATCGCAGGCTCAAGTTTACAGCTCATCAAGGTCACGTGTTTTTTTTAAGTTGTCCGCTGACCAAGTGCTGGTTTTTGATTGGATCGGAGGCTCATGTCAGGTTAACTTGTTGAAAACAGGGCAGGATTGTTTGGAAGCCAGTTAATGCTAACCCAGGATTAAAAGTTAACCGAATTATAACTTTTTCTTCTATACAAATGTTTTTTGCTGCTTTGTTTTGTGTGTATGGTGATTATTAAAACTCAAAACAGAAGGCCAAACAATATACGGAAAACCTTACCACAAAGTTACAAAACTTAAATCAAAATTCTACCTTTTCCTGGGTTAGCTTAATCGGGCTCTGAGCTACCCGGCCAAGGAGCTACGCTTTTAGGCTGGCCTAAATCTATATGTTAATTTTTAATACAAAACAACTGATATAGCTTCTTAGTGTCAGGTAGTATTATCTATTTATTGGTTTACTTACAAGTTATGTCATACCACTGGCCTAGTGAGCCAATGGGAGGGGATGCCTAGATTTAGACTTGGGCAGGGTGTCAGTCAACTGACAGATGGCTGACAAACGGCCGACAGTTGGCCAACAGGTTTTTTGGGAGCTGATCTTCACAATTACCAAATTAACCTTACAATATATAGAGGCATGTCAGTTGTTGTCTCACATAAGGAGGAACCTTTATCCTGACACACTGTGAAGATATTGTCACAAAATCAGCCATTGGGGTTTGTTTGTGACTGTGCTGTTCTGTGGTGTGGTCAGGTTCACCATCCAGTTCTAACCCTTTTTACTGTTTCCAGTAGGGATTACATGTAGCTATATATAGACTGCTGGCGACCAGTCATATCTCTTAGGGTGTGACAAGTGTTTATCTGCAAATGCAAAAGCGAAAGACAAGAAGGGGATGATTGGTGTTTTCCAGCTCATGAGTGCAGTGCTCGTGTTTCATCCCAATCTCTTCTTGTCCAAAGCATCACACCTCTGTCTCTTGCACCTCCCACTGTCTCATTTTGAGGGAAAAATAAATTGCCTATAGCTTAATAAGAGGTTGGCTTAGTTGTCCTGGCCGATATGCATGGCAACTGAATCAGTTGCATCTTGGAATCCTGTCAATATGGTTATTCTCTACCTTGAACCTCCAGGGATGCTATGAAATGACTGCATGGAAAGTTCTTTGCAACTTAGCTCCTTTCAGAATTTTAACTCAGATGTGTTTTTTTCCCTGTAGGCATCTCTTTGGCCATCATTCCCTCTTGTCGTAGAACAGGCAACTATTGGTGAGTATGTTAAAATAATTCATTTGCCCATCAAAGAAATAGTATTATAGTTAAATTGACTGCATGAGAAATATTTTAAAAGCTCTCGGCAAACGTTTTCAACATCTTCTGGTGAATCATTCTTTGTTCCCAGTGGATTCCAACAGATTCTCCTGTTTCAACTGGCTTACACAGTTCATCTGGTTAACCTGAGTTCTGCCTGGCCACTTGGTTTTCCTGCATCAGCTGGTTCACCTGGTTTACACAGCTCACTTGGTTTACCTCGTGCTTTTTTGATTCACGTGGTCAACCTGTTTCACGTGGTTCTCTTGGTATTCCTTGGTTACGAGATCATTGAGTCTGGTGCACTTGGTTAGTCAATTTATTCGGTTGACATGATGCCCTAGGCTTGCCTTGCTCGTTTTTCCTGGTTTTCCTGGTTAACCAGGTTCACCTGGCTCACTTGTTGACCTTGTTCTCTGCATGGGATACAACGTCCTCTTAGTTCACCTAGGTCAACCTGGTTAACCCTGCTTTCCTGGTTAAACTGGTTGATTTCGGTTACCTGGTTTTCTTGGCTTACGTGGTTGCCCGGTTCAGGTGGTTCAGCCCTGTTTTTTATTTAATACACACCTCTTACATATACAATTTACATTACATTGGCTAATACAAAAGACGTAATACAGCTAGGGAGGTTCAGCTTGTTTACCTGGTTTACAGCGAATTGACTTTGTTAACCTGTTTCTTCTGTTTCACGTGGTTTAGCTTTTCCAGTTCGTTCACTTGTTTCACCTGGTTGTCGTTAAGTTGTTCACCGCGTGGCTCACTTAGTTCAGTTGATTTACTAGCAAGTTGGTCCTGCTTGTTGACTTGCATGTTTTAGGTGGTTCGTCTGGTGTACTTGTTGTTCTTGATTCACTTGGTTCGTGGGGTTTATCTGTGCTCTAACTACAGTATTTTTTTTTTCTCCTCAAGGAACTGCTATAGGGATAACGTGCTCTTTTCAGATGATCGGTGTGGGGATAACAAACATCATTGTTGGAAAAATGCTTGATCTTATAACGTAAATGTCATTCATCCCGTTGTCCTGCGCTTTCACAATCTCTTGCATTTTATGAGCAATCTGAGAAATAGATTGTTAAGTTCACAGTTATTTTTCATTTACTTCTTTTCTCCAGATCTGTGCACAAGTGGAAGTACGTTATGATTTTTCTCTTGGGTAATACTTTGACCTCTGTTGTCTTGGCTGTTTTGGTAAACATCAATGACAGAAGAAAGGTGAGATTCATTGATTTGTTTTTTGGTTTGTTTTCATTCATCCTTCTAGGACTGTGTCGACATGAGCTTGAAAAGTATATTTCCTATCCCTATATCAAGGAATGGTAGTAATTTTAGCGTTATTTACCTGATTCATTGAGTCTCTTGGAATGAACTGCTTGTGCAGTTTAGCTATCCAAAGAGGTAATTAATGGCTACTCAAATACTGCGAGCCCCCCCAGGATGAAATGCTTGATTATTACAGGTTACCCTCAGTTTCGGGGGGAGGTGGTACCCCTCATATAGACTATATAGGCCCAAAGGGTATAGCGTTTTGCCGTTTTGGTCAGAAATGGGTATCGAGAAGTTGGGTATCGAGAAATTGGGTATGTTTTTTAGAAGAAGCTATCCTACCTAATAAAAGCACTTACATCGTCTTAACATTTGTGTGAACTAAGGAACAAATTATAACGCAGTCTGAGACAGGGTATCGATTTAAGGGTCAGGTCTTAAATAGGGTATCGAACTTTTGGTCAGGTCATAAATAGGATAGAGAAAATCGCAGATTTTGATCTTTAGTAGGGTAAGGGTTTTGGGAAGTGAGCCGCACACCCCTACCCAATTTTTCTGGTGGTACCTCCCCCCCCCCTCCCTTCGCCCTCGGGCCCTCAGTATTTCTGACTGTCTCAACATTTGGAGCTGTGCTCATCGATATGGCATGGAGGGAGGCATAATGTGTCTTGTTAGTCAACGTCAAGCCTGGGCTAAGACTTTTCCACAGGCCGAGCTGTGAAAGCCGAAATCGAAAAATGCGAGAAAAGTGTCCGTGACGTCCAAACCTTGTTCGCTGGTTCGTCCTACGCACATGGACTTCATACAACCGCGATGGACTTGGAAAGAGTCTAGCCACCAGTAGTTTCCAGAATAAAATATTGAAACCTGTTAACATGTGTGTTTTGTTTTTGTTTCTAGGGTGGGATTTTAAATCGATCTTCAAGAAATAAAGACGATGCCTGAAGCTTTCACGAGTAGGCGAATTTGATTTTTAAGATTATACGCTTTGGTGATATAGTTAAAAGTAGCTTTTAGATATAAAGCTTTTTTTCTCCTAAGAAATTTAAAGAACAGCATTAGCCATTGCCAACTTATTTAATTCCCACAGTGAACCCTCACTTGGCAAAGTCTTTTGTTTATTTTACGGCTGCCTCGACTTTGTCTCGGTAAATATTCACCTATGTTGTTCACAAAAACTCAGAACCAAGAGAGTTGTCTAGGAAACAAGTCTTGTTGGCAAAACTTACATAGTTCTCAACGCCTTGTTTTGGAGTATTTTGATTTTCAAAAAACATTTTCAAAGACCTTATTAACAAAACTTGTTTGGTAAATGTGATGACCATGATTTCTAAATGAATGTTCCTTGGAAGTTACTGTCCTCTCCACGGCACTAAATGTTTTCCTTTTTCTTTCTTTTTCATTCGTTTTCTTTTCCAGGCAATGTGATAGGCCTTCTAAAGCTGTATTTATAAATGGTTACTTGGGGTGCTTTTCGCTATGCTGGACCGACCGGCCAGAGATCAGCGGGACTAACCAGAGAAAAATGGACCGACATTTTCCGATCAAACCGGGCCAGCAGAGAGGAATGGCTCTTACTATTTTCTATTCCTTTCCCTAATCCCTCATATAAATGAAAAGTAGGGCAACGAACTGGTTTGCCATTTTGGAACCGCAAATTTCGTTCCGACTATCCGACCGAAATGGTCCACCTCCAGAGATAGTCCCAAGACGGACGTTCCATTTCACTTCTGACCGAAATTTGCGGAATTTTTGGCACAAAACCGAAACCGTAACCTAATTTCATTAGCAAAACCAATTCAGATGTATATGGCCATTTTCTAAGCATGTATAGTTTCTTTAGTCACCTGTCTTTTACTTTATTGTAAAACAGTGTTTTAGTATTGTGCTGTAAAAATATTTCTTTTGTTTGTTTTCTTTACAATTGATAGTAAAAAAAGAAATTAGCAAATTCATTTTTGGCCGTGTTGTAGTTGTCCTGTTTATGAACTTTATTTCAGAATCGTGAAAAATCATACACTGGCAGTTTCTAAAAGCGGTAAACTAACGTTCTTTGCTCAGTGAATTATGTCCATGTCTGGCTGTGATTTGTCTTTGGAAAATACGTATCCTTGAAACGAGACCCAAGCTTCTTGTTCGCTCTGAATTGTCCTTTGGTTTCTATGAAACTTGTTCTAGAATAGCGTTTTAATTGCATGTTATTCGGGTGCTTACCATTTGTCAGAAGAAAGTGGATGAAATACCCGTTCAAAATCAACAATCCAACCGAACAAGATGGCACCTACCGTTTTGGATTATAACTTAACTAAAGCAAAGCGTGCGCTCTGATTATTTGATTCATCGTCTACTATTTGCTTATGGGTGTACGCTATGGCGTTTACCTAACCCTAACCCTAAGTTTTAGGGTTTTCTTTTGCCTTGAGGAGAGACTGAAAATGGAAAGGAAGCACGGATTTGCTCCAAAATAACCGTTCATTTGACTCAGTTTAAACCAGCATTTTCGGTTTTTTTCTGTTAAACAGTAAGTACCCTCGGAATTAGCGACTTCAAAATCAGTCCTCACAATGTAATGACTGATGCTGTTGCCGTTTCTTCCCATGTCAAGCCCATAAAATACATATGTAACGCCAGCGTGTAACCTTTCGAACTTGTCCCCCATATGATTTTCAGCATCTCAGAAGAACACGGTTAAAATATTTCGAATGTGGCAAATTTCAATGTTTTTTTTTTTCTGCACCCGACTCTTCAGATATTTGTTAGCGCTACTAACTTAGGGCTTTCTGATGAACTGTTAAAGGAGCTCTTGACGAGCGGGGTAGTGGTGGGGGTGCTGGTCTGCCGGGAAACGCGGTAAGTTTTTATGCACGACTTTTTCCCCCCTGTGTGGTATCTTATCCACCATTCAATGCAGGAATTTCTTGTGGGTTGCTTACTGTACATGAATTTTTTTTTCCGCCCGATTTCCCTACCCCTAGCTACCCCGACCCCCGATACTCATTACCAGAGCTCGCGCGCTTCGTGTGTGTCACGTTCGTCACGTGCCGTCATCGCGACTAACATGGCGGACATAGAGCCTATTTTTCCTGGGCGAAGGGAAGGCTGTTTCCATGCAAGCAGAGGTCTGAAATGATTATTTTGACTTTACCCCAAGCCTCGGTTACAATTCTCATGTTTGAGGGTGGAAAACAGTGATTATAAGTAAGCTGTCAGTTGATGTACGTATGTTGAATTTTTGCAGGTCCGTTTCGTTTCATTCTCCTTATGTTCACGTGCATGTTAACATTTGGATCGTACTTTTGTTTTGATATGCCAAGGTATGTCCCTCCATTATAATGCTACTAGAGTTACGTATCTGAGGTTAAAATCGAGTATCGCATTCTTTTACTTGTTCTATAGTATTTTTAGAAAATAATTGAAGCTGGCAGGAAATAATAAATATTTCCTTTCCATTGCAGTGTCTTACAGGCGACTTTTACAGCGGTAAGTGTTTTGTATCTGGGAACACAAATTATTTACCTCCTTATTTCAGCACTGTCCAGTTAATGTTAAATTTGTGATAAAAACACTTCATGCTAGTTTCAAGTCATTTATTGTTTAATTAAAGTGCCTATGAAGTAAAAAATAATTGCTGCTTATTTGACAGGCTTTTCAAAGTAAAGAAGAATGGCATTTCCCTTTTTGGAATATCTTTTTTCGTTCTAGAGATATTTACGTTTTTGTATTATGCAAATGAGAAAAGTGATGATGTCATAGGTCGTTCCACTTGAACAGTAAAACACTGAATCAAGAATATCTCTAGAAATATTGGAGCAGTGTTCTTCAAACTTGGCACCACAAATGTGCATCACAAAAGAAACAGAATGACACCTTCTGTGTTGTTGCCATGGCAACACTTTTGGCTCCAGTCTCTTTCTGTGAAAAACCAAATATGCCAATTTGCAACCCTTCAAAAAGGGACAGAGGGTCTTGCTCGGAACACATGTGATTCCCATATTGTCTTAACTCTCCCCATTAGATTGTTGGGAGTGGATGATCCTTGTTTAAGATAAAATCTGGTAATGTTAGTTTTAATTAAAACAGGACCAGCGGCATAACTGTTGTCATGGTGACGGCACAATGGGTGTCATTTTGATTCTTTTCTGATTTACATTTCAGGTGCCAAGTTTAAAGAACACTGCTTTAATATTTCTAGAGATATTCTTGATTGAGTGTTGAACTGTTTTAGTGGAACCACCTATGACATCATCACTTATAATACAAAAACGTGAATATCTCTAAAACGAAAAAAGATATTCCAAAAAGGAAAATGCCATCCTTCTTTACTTTGAAAAGCCTTTCAAATCAGCAGCAATTATTTTTTACTTCATAGGCACTTTAAGGAGTATTTTTAAGGCAGGGACAAAACTAAATAAGAATGGCTACTATTCATAATAAGTTTTAACCAGTTTATAACTTACGCATGACAGATAGAATTCAAAATGCTGTTTGTTTGCTAGACTGCTGACAATATCTGTTGCCTTGTGATTGGCTAAAAGTTACAATTGGCAACACTACACTAATGTGGGTTCTTCAGGTACTCGTCAAATTCAAAACTCGTGTTCCAGAATCTATTACAGTAACTGTACAGTAATTTACCTTCAGTTAAGAGGGTGGCAAGGGGGGGGGTTACCAATCACGCATCAAGCCAAAGTTTTCTATTAAAACACGCATCATGGAGAATTTTTTTCACCAATCACGTGTCACATAAAAAGAAGTAAGTACATTGCCAATTTTACTTTCTCGACCCTAAAAGCGTCATTAAAAGGAGAACTCTGCTGATTCAACTACAGAAATGCGTCGACAAAAAATTTTCCAAACATTTTTCCTTGAAAATGACAGCTATTGCATTGGCCAAAACAAAAGTGGTGACCGGTACTGGAGAGCAGGAGAATCAGTCTGTATACAGGAGGCTCCTGGATATTCTGGGAGAGTTGGCACTATCTGTGAACAGGCTTCAGATTAAAATAGGGCGAGCAAAGCCTATGATCAAAACCTATGGTAGTCACTAATGAAGAAGTCTTGGGATGGTGACTACTGTAAGTTTTGTTAAGTCTTGGGATGTAGCTTTGCATATCCAATATTAATAGATTTGCTTCTTTTGTCTGTTTTTCTGTAGCCATTACATCCCAATAGCACAGGGAACTGTACAACTGTGGATGGTAAACCACCTGAGCTTGTGCATGTTAATGGAACTCACTGTACCAGTGGCCTGGACCTGAGTGAAACACAGTTTAATCTGCTTTATGCCATATATGCCTGGACGTGAGTAAAAAATAATTTTGTTGTGTGTATATTAGTACTTATGTTGTACAATGTATCATGCATTGTAAGACCTGAAAAGGCAACAGTGGTATGAAACAACATATTGTCAAACAAAAACAATGTTGATTTGATGTGCTCAAGGAGCATATGTTGTACTGAAAAGTAGTGATGATGGCATTCATCTGACTTCAAACTATTACCTGTTGATGTCAGGTACCCTGCTGGCAAAGTCGCTTCAATTTTTCGTCATTAAAAAGAATCAGGAAAGGGGATTTTGTTAGTAGGGTGAACACCAGGCCTGTAGCCCTTGTGCTGTTAAAGACGTATAATGATAGTGATAGCGATTGCGATTGCGATTGCGATTGCGACAGCGACAGCGACAGCGACAGCGACAGCGATAGTGATAATACTTTATTCACTCAGTTTTCCCAGCAGTATTTATAAAGTGAAGCAAACACCAGCGGCAAAAATACAGGACCACGTTTTTCTATTACATTGAAGATCACATGCAAAAATTCAAGCCCGTTCACAAAAATTTTTACATTATTTCTCAAAAACGAAGAGCAACCCAGCAAAAAAATTACAGGGCAATGTTTTTCAGCTGAAATGAAGGCCACGTGCAAAAATTCAGCTAATTTGGAGCAAACAAAAAAGCAACCAAAATTGTCACTTATCCCCTTTTATGACTAGCTTCTTCAACTATTGTCATTGCTGCTTCTTTTTTTCAGAAATGCAATAGTTGTGGTACTTGCTGGGTTTCTAATTGACAAGTTAGGAAATCCAAGTTAGTATTAATTTTACCGTTAGAGCAATATTACTCTTTTTCTTTTGATGTATAGTGCAACCCTACCGCAGAACAACTGGCATTACGGACAAGAATTATGATGAAATTATTTGTGCATGCAGCAACCTCCCTCTCCCTTGTTCTTTGATTGCACTATATGTTTGGAACCCTCTTTTTCTCATTTATCTTGTGTGCAGTTGATCTTGTTGGTATATCCATGTTTTCCGGCATTCCTTTCCATTTTTTCAAGCCACCCATCCATATCATCCGATACTGAAAAAACTTTTAATTATTGTATCCCTTAAAATACTGTCCCCTTTATTTGTTTGTGTGTCCATTCAAATGATCTTGACATAGTCCGCGTTAGTGAATTCCAGTCTACAAGAATTGTCTGAGCCAGGTTTTGTTTACTAAAGTTGCCTTACAGAGCAACAACATATCCTCCTCTTCCCAAGTATGGCATGACTGTTTAATATCCATTGTATCAACACCTGTCTTCTCATTTGTCAGGCTGTTGCAGGCTTTTCGTCTTGTCTTTCTTTTCAATATGCTGATAATGCTTTGAATTCATTTTTGTTCCCCACTATTAAGTTGGAGCTATGTTGTTTTCATCCATGTGTCTGGCTGGTACATCTGTGTTTGCTATCGGCTTGTACTTCAAGGGGACGTCAGCTATGTTCCCACTTTTTTTACTGGGAAGAATACTTTTTGGGTAAGTTACAGTAGTTGCAGAATACCTGTAAAACTGTGCATTGTGGTTATGAGACATGGATATGTCTGGACACTTGTTTATTGTTAATGATTGGTACATGGGATTCTAAATTGACTGGTTTGGGTTTGAGCTCTGGGAAAGATCAATGTGTTGTGTTCTTGGGCAAGACACAGTTCTCTCACAATGCCTGTCAATGCCCAGGGAAAACGGTTTCCAGCTGATAATAATGACAGTAACCTGACAAAATGCTGGGAGGGGGTAACCCAAATAACATGGAAAAAGGACTATTAGTATTAATTAATTTAAACAGAATTGGATGGTTACAAAAATAGTTAATAAACATTTCATGTCATCATACTCTTCCTGAATGCTTGTAACAAAAGAAACCATGCATGCCAGTAATAGAAGCTGGAGTTTAAAATTTATAGATGAAATGTTACAATGCATTTACCCAAAAATGTGATAAGGGAAATTGCAATCCAATTATTAGTAGCAACAAAATGTCATTCATTAATAATTTAAGTTGATGGTGTTTTTGTCCACAGATCTGGAAATGGCTCATTAACAAGTAAGAAACGTGCATCCATTCTTTTTAGTCAAAGTAGATACAAGAAAATGTAGTGTGTCATGAAAATGTATTAGTGTTTACAAATGTAACTTGCTTCATTGGGAGATGCATGTTAGTAGTACATGTATAATGCAATTTTTCATTTAAAATTATTTGTACATAAAACAGCTCTCTCCTCCTTGTTCTTTGTTTACAATTTGTATAGTCGGAACCCTCTTGATCTCATTTCTTGATCTGGTTGATACATTTGTGTTTTGTTACGACACCTCATTACTTTTTCTAAATCACGCCCTGGCTACCTTTGTCACCTTCACTACCCTGGCTACCCTTGCCACCCTTGTCACTCTCGCCACCTTTGCCACCCTTATCACTCTGGCCACCCTGGCCACCCTTGTCACCCTGGCCACCCTTGCCACCCTTGTCACTCTCGCCACCTTTGCCACCCTTATCACTCTGGCCACCCTGGCCACCCTCGTCACCCTGGCTACCCTTGCCACCCTTGTCACTCTCGCCACCTTTGCCACCCTTATCACTCTGGCCACCCTGGCCACCCTTGTCACCCTGGCCACCCTTGTCACCCTGGCTACCCTTGCCACCTTTGTCACTCTTGCCATCTTTGCTACCCTTATCATCCTGGCCACCCTTGCCACCCTCTCCACCCTTGCCATTCTGACCACCCATTAAACTGTTTTTTCTCCATAGTTGTCCAAAACAGAATTTCTGCTATGTGGTTTAAAGGAAAGGAGCTTGCATTTGCTTTTGGATGTATTCTGGCATTTTCAAGACTCGTAAGTTGATGATTATTATTTCATAGTTACTGCAAGCTTGTAATAGCCAGTTGCTGACTTTTAATGAAAGCCCTGTGTTGGTAGATGTTTCCACCAAGTGAAATATTAGCCATGTAGTTAATTTAATATTTTTTTCTTCTCATTCCATTTAGGGTAGTGTGTTAAACTTCTTTCTGACAGAGAGTTTTCATGAAAAGTATGGTCTTCAGTGGACCTTATGGGGAGGTAATGTATGGTGAGGACTGCTGGTTGACCCATGTCAACAGTATACTGTACAAAATTAATTTCATCACATTCATTGAATCGCATTGACGTCAAGTATCAGAGACGGTCGAGGCTCTCAGCGGCTTTCCAAAGGTTTGTTTTGGACTTAACTGGTGGAGCTATTTCTCACTCTTTTATGTCTATTCTTGCCTGATCCAGCATGTTCGGGCGGTGTCGGCTCATAGTGCTAGCAAAATTACTTAGTAGACTTGAGCAAGTTACAACTGTCTACACTCCAGCACTTTGCTGACTGGAGGTGAAGCTTTCCACTGTTTGTTCCACTTTCCATTTTTGTTATATATAGCATATAAACTGGTGAGTAAAAATTTAAAACCCTGTGTTCTGTTCATCCAGGGGCCATTCTGTGTGGGGTGGGTGTCCTGTGTGCAATTATAGCATCATCACTGGATGTTATTGGACTGAAGCAGTTGAACAAGGTATCCTATTTCAGAGATCTATAAGCTAGAATAATAATGTTGTAACTTAATTGTTCTGTAACAAAATTCTTAGTTTGATTAGCATATTTACTTGATTGAGTGCCATGCACTGTTTAAATTTTAGTGTTTTAGGGGCAGCATTTGAAACATTGTAACATTTGTAAATGATGGTAAGCAACTGAACTGAATGGAACCCTCTACTGTATTATTAATTTTTTCATACTCTTAAAGTTCATGTCCCAAGTTTCAAGTCACAGAAAACAGATGTTGAAACTATAGTACGTAGTCTGGATAAGTCAATTGCATTGTGGCAGGGAATTTTTACTCAACTTCTATACAGAGCCATTGAAAATTCAGAAATCTTCCAGTTAGAAAGTTAGAAAGTTAGAAGTCAGAAATTTTCTATTCCTCTGAAACATTTTTAAAAATGTGCTCCAGTTTCTCCATTTGTAACTGAGTAAAATTTGTTTATTTTCTTACAGAAAATAGAGATGGAAATTGAATCAAAAAGAGTGGTAAACAATTTTTGAGTTTGAGGGATGAGTTTATAATGTGGCTCACATTTTGTCTTAAAACTCCTTTGTCATAATTTTTACTATCCTTTGACTTATGTCTGGTTTGCAATACAAACAAGACATAATATCATGCTGCCTTCATTTGTAATAAAATCTGCCCATCTAATTACTACAAAATGTTAGATTTCTTGTTGTTGTCATGTCATTGTGTCAGGGCTTCCCTACATATCTTAGAATCAAACCGAAGAAAATTCCGATGCACACTCAGGAAAACTCTTTGCATGTTTCAGAGACTGACAGACATCAGGTACTTCAGGTCTTCGTTCTGGCTTCTAGCATTCTGTCTCATGTTCTTTTACAACGGAGTCTTCCCATTTATTTCTGATGCCAGGTAAACATGATTTTTTCAAGACTACTGACATATTTATTATACTTTAGACTGTATTTACAGTTTATGCATGTAGATAAAATTGAGCAGCTCCTGTTTTCCACTTAAGTTAGAGATTTGAAGGGAGTTTAGTGACCAACAAACAAGTGAAATTTAGTCTGGACCAGCAAGGCAACTATGTGCACCCTGGGAAGAGCTGGTCTTAATGGGGTGTCAAAAAAGCAATTGTGTTAGCTATACTGCTGTTTGGATCAGCTTGGAATGGGTGCAAAAATAATCATCCATCTATAAGCACCCACATCATTGTGCATATTAATTTTGATTATAAAAATGTCTAATTGGCCAAACTGATGTTAATTTGACTGTAAAACAGTTGAAAGAGACTTGGTCACATGCCACTCTTATGCCTTCATGGTCTTCTTTTTTTTATTGTCACAAATTTATTACTGAATATTTTGTTTTCAGCAAATTCATTTATGTGAATTACAATGCAACATTTGACTTTACCAAGAAAGAGTCTGCCTACATTGCTGGCAGTGTGTACATGGTGTCCATGTTATTTGGTCCTGTCATGGGCTTGGTTGTGGTAAGTCACACTGAACATATGTATTACAGTACAACTTGAACCGGGTCACTTAGGAAAGAGTTTACCAATCACAAGGCTTGACACTAACTTTTTACGTAGATTTCAAATTTTGCTTTCCATCTCAAAATTTTACTTTCCAAAATGGAGTGCAGTACTGTATCTCGATATATGGCAGATCAGTAAATGCTAGAATGGTGTAAACTTGGCCTTTTGAAGAGGGGAAATCATTGTCAGATGGTTATTTTTATCATTTGATTATTTTTTTTTATATATATATACACGTTTTTCCCATACGCCTTAACCGTAAAAGCTACTTTCCAGGATAGCTCAAAATTTACCTCCCAGATCGGTTAAGAATTTTGGTTCATTTTCGGTTTTTTACTTTCCAAGATGTAAATTTACTTTCCAGTGGAAAGCAGGTAAGTGTTAGTGCCAAGCCCTGAATCAGAATGTTGCTTGAGAGCAAAGGATGGCGATCTTCTTCTCAAAAATAAACCATTATTATTGAAGAATAAAGAATTGAAAGCCCAACAAAAGTGTGCAAGTTGTGGAGCTCACAGGAAACTTTGCCATTTGTTGCTGAGTTTTTTAGATCCTAAATTTAGTACCCCTTTTAATGGTTATGGTTTAGCTGTCGCAAAACAAAAATTCACATTAATTTTTTTGGACTGAAATTTATTGTTGTGATAATTGCCATCAAGGACTGAATCTGTAGGGTGTATACACAGAGGAGTTGATAGTAGCTCTCTTGTTTTAACCCCCTAACCCCACCCACAAAGTTGTTCGTTCCGCAACACGCGTTGTTCGTAAACTCGCTCATGCGCCAAAGCAAAAAGCCAGATAGCACCACTTGAGGGCAGAACTTGAACACTAGAGCCTGCTCGATGGCTAAGTTGATCACGTATTCATGTCAAACTAATCTTTACTTCATTCCACATAAAAAAGAGTTACGTTTTGATATGTTAGTTTTCTGCTAGGTGGCTCGGTTCAAGAAGTTGCACTGTAATCAGTTTTAACATAATTATGGAGAATTTGTTTTGTAAGCTTTTAAGACATAGTAGGGTTTTGTTCACTTGATTTGTGCAATGTTTGAATGCTCAATTAACTTGTGAAATAAATAAGAAACACATTTTTGATATCAGGAATTGCTACTAATATCTAGTGTGTATTATTTATCAACAGGATAATTTTGGCAGACGAGGGATTCTGATATTTCTTTGTGCATTCTTAACAATCCCCGTGTACGGATTTTTGGCATTTGCACCAAGTGTTCATCCTCTAATACCTACCATCTGGCTTGGTTTCACTTACTCTATAGCTGCTGTAAGTGAAAGGGCTCACTAGAGCCAAAGCATTTCTTAATACATAAAACAAACCAACTCAGCACTTAAGTTTGGGCAAGGTGCTCCATAAGCTTTAACAAAAATTGCCAGATATAGCGTGTGCCATGTCAGCTAGTTCTATCATAGCAATCGTGTGTCAGTAGCGTCAAGAAAGACCCAACCCACCCTACCCATGGGTCTCTTCTTTTTAGCGGTATGTTATCAATAAATATATTTTTGTTTGCACAGCCAGTCTCTCCCTTGTGTCTGTCATAGTGTGTGATGGTATATTAATGCTTTTCTTGAGCACTGTATTTCGTACAGGAATTTGTTTGGGCAGATCTTTCTTTTCTTTTCTCTGTCTTGAACCTGATGAGATGTAATATGATAATTGCAGATTATTCCAAGTTCTTCATTTCAGTTAACAATTGAACTGAGGGACAATATTATCTAAAACATACTTATCTCTTTTTTTTTTCGCTGTAGGCATCTCTTTGGCCTTCTTTCCCACTTATTGTAGAACAGGCAACTGTTGGTAAGTCTGGCCTATCTGGCTTCATGCAGTTCTTTTTCCCCTGTCAACGAAATATAGTGCACTGTATTTAACTTCAGAAAGATGCTTATGATCTCCACCTTTTTTAAGTCTATTGGAAGCTGGGGGGAGATGTGTCAGCCTAACGGTTAGTGCATTGGTCAGGGTTTGGGCCTAGGATGGGATCATTATGTTGTATTCTTGGGCAGACACTTCTCTCTCACAGTGCTTCTCTCCACCCAGGTCAGGTGTTACTTCTCCCTCACAGTGCCTCTCTCCACCCAGGTCAGGTGTATAAATGGGTAGCAGCACATAACGTGACAAACTACTGGGGGTCCTTCTTGTAATGGGGTAGCAGCCTATGCAGGCATGCTTAATACACCTAGCACTACATGTAAAATCATTGTTGCCACAGCCAGAACGTTTCAAAATTCCCTGACTTTTCCCTGATAAAAACACAATTTCCCTGACCAAATAAATACAAAGTATCAGTTATAAAAGCAGCTTCTAGACTCGTTTTACAGCCGTCCTTTCCTTTCTTTCTTTAAGACTGATAAGTTTTCAAAAAATTTTCGTTCTTCATTACGTAAAAATATTGTGGAGATCACAGAGGCCCCAAATGTTTCTACCAGCCTTCATTGGTGTTAAATTATTTCAATCTTCCCCTACTTTTCTTCAAAATTGACTCAAAATAAAAATTCCCTGACTTCTCTCTTACCTTGAAGAATTATTTTTTTCCCTGACCATTTCCTGACTTGTGGCAACCCTGAAAATAATGATAATGAAACACAGCTGCAGAAATGTTAACTTTATTTGAAGATACTCTTTGCAAACTGTGTATTTTATTCTCCTGAAGGAACTGCTCTGGGATTAACCACGTCCATTCAGATGATCGGTATGGGAATAGCCAACATCATTGTAGGAAAAATGCTCGATCTTATAATGTAAGTCTCTTTGCTTAGCCTTTCACTTTACAATGAAGGTGGCATTGCCTAGTGGTTAGGGCGCTGGATTTGTAATCCGGAGGTCCCGAGTTCAAATCCTTTTCCCTGCCACTGGTGGGTAGGGTGCTGGATTTGTAATCCGGAGATCTCGAGTTCAACTCCTCCATGCCACTAGATGGATTTGTGTTTGGTGATCCCAGATTCAACTCCACCACACTTTGTAAATAGCCAACTGGTCAGCCTCCCGCCACTTAGGATTTTTAACAAGTTTCTGTTTAATTTACTGTATTTGTTTGTTTGTTTCAGTGTTCACAATTAGCACAGCAGTGCTACACACTTGGACACTTAAATAAAGTGATTTTTTTTTTTACCTTAATTATATGATCCAACTAAAAACTGAGGTGTAAAGATAATTTTTTTCATCTGTTTCTTTCCAGTTCCACAGAAAAGTGGAAGTATGTTATGATTTTTCTCTTGGCAAATACTCTGGCCTGCGTAACCTTCGCTGTTTTAGTAAACATTAATGACAAAAGAAAGGTAATAAAGAAGTCTTTTCACGTATTCAGTCCTATCAGTTGTGCAGGTCATGGAAAAAAACATGAGCTGGTCACCGCCCCATAACGTACGAACCAATATTTTGCATTTTGTCAGTCTGAAAGACTGACTGAATGTTTTCAGAACTTTATGTTAAAACGTACAGTTGTTGTAGAGTTCACATACGTCTTTCAGGCTAGCGTGAAAGGATTATGTTGACATGACCTTGTAAAGTATTTTTCTTCTATCTCCATCCTTTGGATATTAAAAGTAGCTTGGAAAATTTAATACCTAATTGAGTTTCTTAGAATGTACTGCACATACACTTTGGCTGTCCTGAGGTAATTCCCAGCCAAACGTTGCTCCTGAAGTTTACGGTAGTGTGGCGGTTACTTTTGTAGCATGTGTAGCGTCACTTTTAACGTGTCAGGAGATGGGTAAATTGTGTATCACTGAGTGCATTGTCTTACCTAAGATAAGAAAAACAGAAGACTACACTCAGCATCACGTTGTACTTCCATTCACCAACCAGTGTGAAATATATGAAATTCAAGTATTGTTTTTGTTCCTAGGGTGGTGTTCTAAATCGATCACCAAGAAAAAAGGACGATGCATTACTGGAGGGTCCAGTCAATACTTATGGGTCAATCTCAACAGAAGGATACACTAATAAGGATGCACTTCTTTACGATTCATCAACATCCATCAATTAATTCAATAATGAAACCTACTGGGCCATAAGCAGTCATCTTCTGTAGTATTTTCTGAAGCTTATTCGTTTCTACTTGCAGTAAATATTAAATTGTGTATAAACGTGTTGCTGCAATTTAATGTTTTTGCAGATACAATAAGTGTGACCATTGAAAGCTGTTGAGCTGTACTTAATTTTGTTTTCTATCTATTTTTTTAGAATTCTACTAGTATACTAATGCAAATGCTGCGATCTGATTGGCCGAGCCATTGTACACTTTCAGCCATTAGTGTGCAGTAGCTTGATGTGGTCAAAAAATGGCGACGTCGCATCATTTCTCCGAAGTTTTGAAGGAACATTTAGAAACAAATGGATAATCAAATTCCTGAGAAGACTGAAAGAAGGATATTCACATTTTCTTGAATGTAATATCCCAAAATTGTGGGGGGAAAACTGATGAGCGGAGGCACACAGCCGCAAATTTCAAATTAAAATTTCGTCCGCGCGACTTTTCTAAAGCGTGAAGTTCAAAACGAAGACGGGGAAAAAATGGAAACCGTTGTTTGGAGCAAATTTCAGTGAGAATTCTTTTAACACAATTAGATCATTCGCTCTCAATCTCTATGAGGTGATAGTTGATTCAGCCCTCGGCCTCAGCAACTATCACCTCATGGAAACTGACAGCAAATCTAATTGTTAAGTACAATTTTATCCAAGAAATTTGCCAAATTTGTCTTAAACCCCTCTGACTTAAAAAAGGATTAAGGGTTCTTCCAGCAGTGATGTTTAAATATTTTTTGGTAACGTCTTGGGTGTTTTTTTTTTCTTATATTAATTCCATGAGATGAAGTTAATAAGAGTAAAACTGCAATTAAAGGTCATCTTGTCCTACATAAGAGCTAACCATGAGCTAAACATGCTTTTAACAGGTTCTAGAATTGTACTTTGCTTGAATAACTTGCATGGAAAATAATTGCTGATGATAATTAAGTAGCGTTTTGTAAAAAAATAATTATTTACCTGAGAATGTGTGGCGTTAACAGGCAGGACTTTTTGTGCATATTGCATGGTTGACTCAATTCGGAGAGCCACAAGGGTTCTAGGCTGTAATATCACTTAAGAAGGGAGAAATTTATGATGAAAGTGTGTGTTAGAATTTAGGAGTAATTTGTTACTCATAGTATTATGGTAACATTTTATTGTGAGATTGACAAATTATAAGGTGTCTAAACAAAGATATCTCTAGTAAAAGAAAGAAAACAAATTAAAATAATAATTAAAAGGTTACAGATTGTAATATTATTTACTTATTGAGAAATTTATCAATATTTGTAACTAACAAATAAAAAGATCTTGTTTCATTTAAATGCAACAAAAACAAATTTCAAAACTGAGCAGTGCTCTCATTCGTAACAAGCCGTCCGTAATTTGGTTTTGACAGAGAAAACCACTTCAAATGAGTATCTCAGTATTTATTCCAAGAAACGTTTCAACGAGTAAACAGCGCTACTTGATTGAGATCTATCTTGCATTCCCACCTGAAAAAAATTGCGTATGCCTAAGACTTAGATTCTTCGGCTGATTATCGAATTCTAAATTCTTTTGAAACCCACCCACAAAGTTCTCGGCTTACCACAGTAAACGCAGTATCGGAAAATGTCGGAATAAAACCAATGCAAGAAAACCTGCTCCTGTTTATAGCAAAACAAAGATTGCCGTTCTAAAATCGAGGTGAAATCTTCAAACACATGGTTCATCTTTACAAGAGGCAGTTTGATTGGTTGTTCTTAGCAGCCCCAATCTGATTGGTGTGATATACATCCCTCACTCTTCCAATGACCCACCCATAACAAGGTCCAACACAGGAAGTCTCACGGACTTCCCTTCACTCTGCGTATGCTCAGAGTCAAGTCTAACAAATTTGCCCCCCTCGTCCTCCCCCCCCTCCCCCCAGCTCGTACGCCTATGGCCACCACCATGTTAAAACTGTATAAGGCCTTTGTTCTGCCGCATTTTCAATATTGCTCCGCAGTATGGAACTTCGCTTTTGTAGCTCTAGGGACAGCGACAAACTCGAGACATAATATAAAAGTTTTCATGTGACATGAAATAAACGCCATCTCTTACTTCCTTTCCAGTCTTATACAATTTTCGATACTGTAGCTAGATCAAAATTATATGTTCGCAATAAGTTGCTTGCGAAAAATACTGCATAGCTACAACTAAGACCAAACGGACGGTTCTTCATCATAGCTGGTGACAGAAACAGAAAAAAAACAGGTAGGTAACAGGCTAGACCTGGAATTAGCGTCATGCTTCATAGAAAGCCTGTTAAATCCGAGAGTAAGGGGTTCTGTTACTCTACAACCTGGGCTCAAACAGGACATTAATAATTTTGAACGAGTATGTTGCAGAAATTTAGAACAAGTAAAGCATTTGATTTCTGAAAACATGGGATGTTACTACATGCCCCCCGGGCCACCCCCCTATATCCGCCACGGAGACTGATAATGAGCTAGTAAATGGTAGACAACTTTTTCTTTTTTAAATTGTTTAACTCTAAATATCTGCGATTAAATATTGCCTAAGATCATTGACAACTTTTTTAAAATAGGAAATCGACGACGTTTCTACTTTCACGGAACGTCCTTGTTAAGTCAAGTTTGAAAGTTAAACATGACGAAATGTGCAAGCACTAAAAATGAAGTAAGTGAGTAAGTAAGCTGTAAGTAAAGCCTTTATTTAGGGATTTAAGCTTTGCAGCTTATGGGGTCGTGTAAAAATAGATGAGTGAAAAGATAGTTACATAGGCAATAATTATAAAATAAGGCTTAAAACCTACCTAAATGTACGAAGGTAAAATAAATATCTACAATGTGAGGTCCAATCTAATTGATATTCATATTTACGTACAATAGCTGACAATATATAGAGGTTTAACAAAGAGCTGTGAAATACAAAATATGTTACTCGTTAAACAAAGAGTTTCGCAAGTATGGAGTTCGTCTGCGCGCGTATTCAAATTCGTCAATCTTGTGGCAAAAACCGATTAAAGGGTAGCGTTAATCTTACGTTTAAGATAGTCAACTGCCTTCTAACAGCATTGGCAGATCGGTTTGAACCCTAAAAAAGCTCAAAGAAAAACGTTCGTCTCACCGTCTCGCAAAGTCTCTCATTTACCATTCACGGATTCCCATTCACCACCCTTATTATATATTGTTGTATCTTCAATCGATCCATTAGAATGGGCTTGCACGTTTTCGGGATTTGAGGAAAAATGAAATTCTGCAAGTAAGGATCTAAAAATGGGAAGATTTATGGTGAAAAAGTCAGTGGTTACCGTTCTACCTTCAGTTTAACAAATGTGTCACTTCATTTTACATCATGGCATTCTGATTAGTTTGACCTAATATTTTAAATAGATGCATTGCTCATCGCTGACAAACTCTACCTCAATTAGTCTTGACTACCACGTCAAAAAATGCACTAATGTAATGGTTACTAACGGTACAAATGTGTTCAAGGAAAACTACAAAACACGGCCGAATGAGATCCCAAACGAGCCTAATCGGACCCTTAATTGGGCCGACTAGTAGCTCTCGTAAGGTCTCACATAAATGGCTTGATACCCTTTAAGAATACAATAGAACGAACAACAGAAACAATGCCCCAAACAATAACTGATTACTTAGGAGACCCGCTACCGGGCTGCTACCTATACTAATTAGATTTCTGGCGAGTCTCCGCTGACCCGAGCCGACCTCATCATCACTTTCCCGCGTGTTTCAGTTTTGACCGGTGGTTTTACAGCTGCAAGTTTTTAACATTTTATCGGCTGTTTTCTTCTGCGTTGTGTTTTCCAAGCTGTCCAGTGTTGCCAATAGTACAATTCTGGAAGATTGGGCAAATACAATCATAACTACAGTATATTTTAAGAAATTACGTATTACTAAACACTAGCACAGAGGAATGATCCCGGCTGCGAATGGAGTCGATGCTGATTGTTTGGAGGGCGATAAAAAAGAAAGCAGAGTTTACAAAGTTGTCCTGACAGGAGGTTTGTTCAATTAACTAGCTTAGGTTAAGATTCAGTGAGAAGAAAATAAATTACAAGGTTTTAGAAGCTTCTATTTCCTCGTCTCGTAATAATTTGAGGCTCGGTCGAAGGTCATGTTTTTAAAAGTAAAGACCTCAATTTAGAGTTGTTCATTGTTATTCGAAGCCAATGCGCTTGTTTGTGTGCTTCATTATGCACCCAAGGCAGTCTTCTAAACACCAAAGTCTGTTCAGAATGTTTATCTTTTAACAGCTTTTTTGAGGCATTGTTGCGATAGTGCACAGTGCTTACGTACACTGCTATTCGAATAAATATTCATGTTCAATTTTTGAGCAAATTATGCACCTGCCTTTATAATTGCCCTGTTTTCGCATCGTTATGTCTCTCTCCAGTGATGAGGAATCTCGAGGGTTAAGGACCCCTGGTTGGCATTTTCTTTCACAACCTATGCCCATTAATCCTCAATCTTCAATATCCCCTAACCAGGGACAACGAGTTGTCTTGCAAAGTTTTGTTGGTCCTGTGGTATTTAGTTGTCAAGTAGATGGTTAAATAGAATAAAGCCTAGTTCAAACAAACAACATGACAACAGAAGAAGGAAGTTATGTGGTTATGTTAGCAGTCTGAACATCCTGACAAATGATATGATAGCAACGTGACATCATGAACAAAATGACACAGGGAAAAAAAACTGATCTTCCCTGGTGTCTTAATGTTAATGTTCACATAACTGACATAAGTGATTACCGGTATGTCATCATGTCGCTAGTGTCGAACAGGCCTTTCATAGATATTGTGGCTCCATTAGGAGTTTTCAGGAAACAAAAAAAAAACAACAACAACAACAACAACAGAACACATTAAAATATTGGGGGGGAGGGGGGAAGAAATGAGGATATGGGACATTTGGATCAGATAAAACAGGAAGTCAAGTAGGAAAACTGTTAATTTTTGGAATTTGAATTAATGGGCTACAGGATATTTTGGCCACCAATGAAGAGGAATCAGGATACTCAGATTAACCCCCCCCCCCCCTGCCTTTAATGGGATCTCCACCTTGTCACAAGTGATGTACCATTAAATTCTCAGAAGTAGCACAAGATGAATATAAGACAGTCAGTAAGAAGAATTAACATTGTGACCTTGGGAATAAATAGTTTATGTACCTCCTATTTTTAAGGTCCCTGTGCAGGGAAGACAACAGTGCAAGCAATGATGTCAACTTTCTTTGAAAATCTTGGTTGGAAGGTAAATATTGTCTTGTTAATAAAGTTAATGAGGATGGTTTTGTGACTTTGTGTAACTGCTTACAGTTTTCATGTTTAAGATGACCATCATTAGGGTTATCCTTGTTCTGTACTAGGAAAAAACTTTTCTTTTTTTATTCAAGTCAAATCAGTATTTCTGAGACTCCATATGTTTAATGGATCACCCACGGTGCTGAAATATTTCACCTCTTTACAAACCAGGGAAGAAATGGTTTATTTGTCATTACAGGTTTACAGAGTACCTGAAGCAGCCACAGTATTACTGAGGTAATGTTCAGTTTCCAGAACTATTTTTCATTACAGTCAGTGGAACTGGCCTCTACTAATAGCCATTCTTCCTAGTACTAATGCCAGCTCTGTGTTTGGCCAAGAATTATTGTCTTCCCATCAGTGTACAGATCCACACATATAACTGTTATTGAAACCATGCTACATCTCCCATCTTTCTAAAGCAGTCAGTAACTTCTGGGGTGGGGCCAGAATGGCCATTGTAATGCTTCTGTTTTCAAAATGTCAGTGATTAAAGGTATGCCGTTTATGTTTTATCTTGGCAGTGGTGGTGTGAAGTTCACAGATCTTGATGACCAAGAAGGTGTGGTGTAAACTTTTAAGCCTTATATTTTGAAGGTTGCCTAACATTGAAAAGATAATTTTTCTCTTGCTTGTTTTCTATTTCCAGTTTACACATTTCAGGAAAATCTTATAAGGACCTTGCTGCAGTTAGAGCAGACTTTTTTTGACTTAGCTGCAACATCTAAGAGGGACACAATAGTGATAAGTGACAGAGGGGCTATGGATCCATCATCATGTAAGTCATATGAACTACCACCTTTATTACCTTCAGTTCTAAAGTTCTGAGATTATTATAAGACAGTCATAAAAAAGAATCATTTTTTGATTTATTTTTGAATAAATTTTCAGACATGAGTGCAGCTCAGTGGGAAGAACTTCTTAAAAATAACAAGTGGAACAATGTGTCATTACGAGATGCACGCTATGATCAAGTGATTCATCTGGTAAGTGAAAAGAGTTTCATTGATCAGTTTGCCTTCATGTAGTCTGAGCCTGAGAAGGTCACTACTCCTCAGGAAAAAAATTCTAGTTTGCAGTAGATGAGATTCTCTGAAATTCACACCCCCCCTGCTGCTCCACTTAAGAAAATACATAATTCTGAATTTAAAATTTGAACTTGACTGTGGCTGTAGTAAACTTACATCAGTCTTAGCTTCATGATGTCTACTTAGAACTACTTTTTCATATGGGGACATCTGACGTTGAATTAAAACATTCCTTTGTGGTAATGACCTATTGTAATTACATCTGTTATTATGGCATAGTTTCTGATCAGTCTTGAATTTTCATGGACAGGTAATACGAAGTCCATAAGACTGCTCAGTCAGATCAGTCGCACCTTGTTAGAGGTGCATTCTGGAATGATTCTTTCTCAAGCACACTACTCAACTTCCATCCATTTTGAGAGGTCCAGTCAGGATGATAGCCGGACTCCTAAATGACTTAAAATTGAGCAAAAGGATATTAATGACCACACAACATTCTTTTCACTGGCAAACCTGACTAATGCAGGAAAATAAATTATAACCATAGGTATCAGCTGCCCTAGGAGCAGAAGAGTTTTACACAACAGCAAACAACATAGCACGGAAAGAACCAATAGAACTGGCTATAGAGCTAGACATAAAAGCACAGCAGGTCAGAGTTTCACACATTAAATGAAGTTATTTTCAGATCTTTCGAATTTTGGATGATTAATTATTCATTTGAACTAACATTAAAGGGGTGCAAGGAAAAAGACCCTAAGAGACATCTGATAGACTGCAAGATTCTCCTTGCAAATTGCTTTTCACTTCTACAAATAAAAGAGGAGAAGTTTACATGATATCAAGATTCACTCGGGACTCTTTTCCACACATGCCTTCATTTGATAGGTATTTAGCCACAAATTGGCTCAAGTCAATATATGTAAGATACCGTATCTCACATTATATATCTATAATATCACTTTCGGTGACAAGTGATGTTTAGCTCTTGCTTATGTAGCTTTATAAATTAAAGCTGAGGGTATAAAACAATGCAAGTTTTTTTCAATTCAACACCTGTTGACTCAAGTGTCTCATGCCCGGCACTAAAGCTGAACAAGCCCTCAGTACACATCAGCTCCTTTGATCTTTTTTATCCATACTAACTTAACTATGCAGTTAAACAACAAATGAGGTCTTATCTGAGCTAACTTGTTTTTTCTTGGCAGGCATGGGTAGGACACCCTTATGTAGAGGTGATTGACAACTCTACAGACTTTAATAACAAAGTGCGACGTGCGATTGATGTAAGAATGCAAACAAAATTCACAGCTATTAATGTCATAATAATCACTTCTGATCAGTATTTACTACATGTTTGCTATGGATTTAATCTTTTCAAATCCATCATGCTGCAATAGCCAGATAAGATTCAGTTGGCTGCAGGCAAGATGAGAAATTCCAGCCACTCCCACTACCAAACAGATTTGCTGTTCTTGCACACTCACACTGCAAAAGAATAAAGTTTCTCATACTTTTGTTTGTTCAGGCTGTTTGTAACAAAATGGGTCTTTACACTGGTGATCGACTATCACCAGAGAGTATCAAGCGCAAGTTCCTAATATCTTGTCTTCCAGATATAAAGGTAAATATTTCCTTCCTTAATATGTACAGTGTAGTGTAGTGTCATCAAAATTTCAAGAGGTTACCATCTGTGGCCACATTTTGCCCACGTTTTACAATTTTGATACATTTTTACTATTTTCCTTGAAAGAATTTAATTGTTAAATAATCAAGACCTCATTCTCCATGTGACTTGAATTTTGTAGAAGCCGAAATCATTATTTTGTGCACTTTTTAATTTCTCTGTAGTTGTTTCCTACCTTTCAAGACTTTGATGTGGTACATGATTACCTCGCAACTTCAAACCCCAAAAAACAAGCACGTCTGAGAAGGAGAGGACAAAATGGCAAGTTGGGTTTTTATTCTCAATGAATTATTTCAGTCCTTTTTCCTGTCAGAGGGAAACACAGCAACCTTAGGGCTAGTGTACCGGATCCCAGATATAGATTTGTGGGGTTCAAGGTTAGTGTTTTGTTCACCAAGGTTACAAGGTTAGTATGTTGAAAAATGTTGAAGAAAGGGTATAATCACCTGCAATGGACAAATAAAAGTTTGAAAGGGGAATACACTTCCTGCACTTCATGTTCCAGAAACTGGAGTTGAAAAACAGCCTGTCAAGGAACCATTAAACCATCCAGAGTCTTCTTTGAACAATAACTGTTTTTCAGGAACCTAATGCAGTAGATTTGTAGATGTGATGAAAGCTGTGATAACAGTGTTTCTACTTCTTTTAGGTCGCTATACCTATATGCATACTTTACGAGAAGAAACCAAGGTCAATGGCCAAGTTGTGGAAGTCAGAACTAATTTGTTGGAGAAAGACTATGAGGTACAAATAGATAAATATTCCTTATCTAAATATTTCTTATCTTCTTTATTTTGATATTTCTTCACTTCTATGTAATGTTTATTTTTAAAGCATGAGTTGAATTTCTCTTTAGATGTTGTACTCGACCCAGCTAGATCACAATCGTCAATCTGTGTACAAGACCAGAAGATGCTTTTTGTGGAAAAATCACTACTTCCAACTTGACATCTACAATGAACCTTGTCATCCAAGGTATGTTAGTTTTATTAGACTGGACAGGTCATATAAATTTAGTTAAACAGTGGTCAAGTTTGACATTCTCTAGCTAATAATGTGATGATTGGACTGCAAAATGTATGTAAAATTACCTGATAGTTGTGGGAGATGTGTGGACCAAATGGTTACCAAACAGACCATTTTTTAGTTGCCTTTTACGTCTGTGTCAAAACAAGTCTTTGTGCAAAACCATTCATATAAAAAGGTGTTCTGCCTGTAGGTTTATTTTCATGCAAATCAAACTCATTTCCATATGAAAGGTTTTGCACGAGGACTCATTTTAAACAGAGGCTCAAGGTAACTCAGAAATGGCCTATTCTTATATTTTATCAAAATGCACTGAACCCTAGCTATAGGTCACAAGATCTAATAGTTTAATTCTCCCAACAGTTTCTATACGAAATGTGTGGAGCTAAGTAAAGAGAAGTTGTTTGTCGAGGATGGAGTTGTACTAATGATTGTCTGATATGTATCCCTTAGGTGTAAAGGTCTCTTAATTCTTGAAACCTACACCACAAAATTTGGAGATGACCTGGAGAGGCCTGATTTCCTGGACATTGCAAAAGAAGTTACAGGAGATCCATTGTACTCTATGTTTCACTTATCACTTAAAGAATAATGGGTGTCTATGCACTAGCAGTGGTTAACTAACCCAATGCGTGGTCATTTTAATGTATATTTTGGGAGAGACAGGTACCTATCATACTGTAAAATTCTGATAAGGTCTGTGCTTTTGTTTAAAGACTTTCTTGGTGGGTTAATTTTAAAGTGGGCGAATTATTTGGGGGACAAGGCTTTTTATTGGAAGAAATTCTCCATCTCAAAAAATAGGTTGAAATCTGAGACTGACACATCTGAGACTTCTCTACAATCGTGAGATGAAATCAAATGCTGTTATGATGTAAGATACAAAACAGCCTCAACTGTAATGGGATGTAAGGTAATTGGAAGAAATTTTAGTTGAGTTATCTTAGCTTTTGATTTAACTTAACTTAACAGAAGCTTCTTTTGCAATGGGCTAATGTTCAGCATGGCTTTCTATTGGAATTTTACAGTGTGCCTTGGTCTCTCTCTTCTTCTCGCCCCCTGGAGCAAGAGAGAGGGTACGAGAAAGATAGACTCCAGGATAGAGGTTGTGTGGCTGTTAAAAGTAATGTGTGAACTGTGTTATACTACGTAAATGTGTAAATCATCCTGGAGTGAAATAGTGTTAACTACACTAAGACATCCCTCTAGTTATTTCAGTAAGCAATCAGTCTTAAAATTTTGCTGATAAAGAAAATCCCTTCCAGCTGCTATCCATTCTTATTTTGTTACAGCCGGAACATTACAAGTTGCATAACAGTAGTGAAATGCTTTGCGCACAATGCCAGATTTATTATAGGTACTTTAAGTCTTCTTCTACTGGTGATTTTTAAACTTGCTTTACCCTTGTTTGTTTGTAAAATGTGGCCCTCAGTCGAGTGAAAACCGGAATTAATTCATTGCCTTAATCATATTAATATCATGAATTACTTGTTTTAAATTTAGTTCAATGGAGTGCCAGTAATATTCGGCAAAATATTATTTATGAAGACAAAAATTTAAACTCTTTTCACAGAATTTAAAATTTACTTGTAATTTGTCTTTTTTTATATTTGTACATTTTCACTTCTATAAAATTGTACAAATTCAGCAATAATTTATTAGTTTCTGACTGACGTATCACTAGATGTAAAAAATCATACAGTCAGACTTTTACCAAACAGAACAGTTAAGTTGAACATATTTTCTGAAACAATCAAAAGTACATTAAGGAGGATAATATTGATTTGCAAGGAATCTTGGTCAGATGCTGCAATTATAGTGATTTCCTGGAGTTATTAGCTAGGCCACTGTAAAACCATAAAATGTATCATTTTTCCTTGTCAAAACTATTATGTAATGTTCTGGTGGAAGAATATTATTGTTAGAACTGATTTTTAAATGAAGCAAATTCTTTTTACATGTAAGTGGTGTTAACAGTCCCTGACCTTACAACCATAATGTTATTATTATCTAGTACAGACTGCTAAGCTCCTGAAGGTGATATGTAAAATTCCTTGTAGCAGGATCTCCCAACTGTACACACTTGTCCAAAACAAAATTTTTACCTGTAGTTAAAATGTTTACTAAGTAGGGGATGGACCAGGAGACAGTGTAAGGAGATGGTAGGAGGCAAAGTGGCAGCAACGACAACAAAAATTTAGAAGAATAAAAATTATTGAATAAAAAGGCCAATCTGCCAGTGTCCTGCTCCACACCTGAACTTTTCAAACGATTTATCTCAAACAAATTCATTGTTTAATAACAGAAATCAAGAAACAGAGTTTTAAGAAAAGAGGGAGAAAACAACATTTTTGAACAGAATATTCCTTCTAAATAATGACAGGCCCTAAAGACAGAAATGAAGGTTTTATTTCTTAAAGAAGGATGGAGAATCGTCTGTTATCTTTAAAATTAATGCAAGAATCAAACAATACTCATGGGGGACTCCCATATGAAAGGGTTGGGAATGGTTGTTATCGCACACAAGGGTAAACTTTGCAGATTTGGGTATCAGTTAGGGGCTCCAGGGAGGACAGCAGATAATTAATTAATTAAAACCGTTGGGGTATATTTTAGACTTGCAAAGAAACAGTCACCCTGTTGCTGGACTGGACTGATCAAGCACAACTTTTTTTAGAATACGGTCAAAGCTCTCATAAGCGACCACCTCAGACAATTCGAAAAAGTGGTCGTAATTAGAGCTGGTTGCTTTCAAGAATGAGCTAATAGAGGGTGTTCACTTACAAGAGGTTCAGAAACTCCTTAATAATTCATGTCTTGACATTTGATATAGACAAGGCTAAACTGTACTGTACATGGTCTTTATCAACGAACCATTAGCACAGTGTTCAGTTTCATTAATGTGTTGATTTATGTGTAAAAGGACGAGTGGCTGCTTACAAGAGCAGAAAACACAACCCTACATTTAGTTTTAAAAAGTGCAAAGAATTGCAGAAATTAGAATAAAAAGAACTGTTGAGCCTCTACATTATGCAAGAGAAATTTGAAAACAGCGTTCAACTCTGAAAACTCATCAAATCTTTTCCATCCACACTATGCTGGAGAAATCGAAAACTTAACAATCACCGGTCATTTTGTATTTGTGTTTAAGGAAAACTGAGGCAGGAAAATCACAGAACTATTGCGACATCGTTTTCGAAAAAGCTTGGTTTGTTCACACTAAAACAAAGCCTGCATTTTCAATTCCTCTGGTTTGATGAACTTTTTCAAAAAAGCTCCATTTTTGTGAAAAATTGGTGTGGATGGCAGGCCCATCCATAGAAATAAAGCTTTGTTTTAAATTTCTCTGGCGTAGAGTTGAGGGATACTATGTCCGAGTGTGGATAACATACTCATCTACTCCTTGGAAAGATCATTTAATCAAACCCTTCAAACAGCTCACAAATGCCTCAAATATTAACATCAAAAATATTCCAGTACAGGTATTTTTAACTCTCTTCTCAGCAACTAGTAATGCCGGGAAACACTTACACATTTGAAATATTACATGCTCCACTATTAAAATACTGTGATCACCTCAACCAGCAAGTGTTTGTTGGCAGTCAGGAACTAACGCAGAATATTAACACCATGTGGAGTAGACTAGAAATCAAACAGTTTTATGTGCTAAAGTATACTGTGCCAAAGGTTTCAAAATTCTGCCATTTCTTTTCAAGGGGGCTGTTTTATATACTAGAGTAGTAGACAAATCTAGCTTTCTACCATAATTATCACAACCAAAACGTTTCTATAAAAGCAAATTTATTTTAACTGCAAAATTCACAAATTACACTGTTTTCTATCTTTACAAGTTAGCAGTTGTCCATAGCATGAACCTTCACAACCTGAAAGGTAATCAGAACAATCTTGAAACTTTGAAATTTTAATTATATATGGACATAAAGAACAAGATCAAGAGTACTCAACCAACAAACCTTTTGACACCACTACTGTCCTGGAGCTGACAGACTCTTGTCCATGAACCTTCTTTTAACAAAACACATCCACCACTGAAAGAGATTCAGATTAGTATTACAATCTACATTACTGTAAGGTCAACACCTCCCTAAAGACATTGCTGTCTTGCTGGTCTTTGTTGTATTTCGCTTGTTTCCCTGTAAATCAACTCTCGTTTTACAGCAGACCCATTCCTGAGGATGTTGGACTTAGAGAGAGGTTACTGTCATTTAGTAAAGTGTTACCCTATTTTAAAATGCTGAGGATTGCAGGGCTCGAAAAAAGTGCCGTCTGGTCATCCTTCACAAGCCCTGAATTGGAGGAACTGGTGACTAGAAGTAATGCTGCCCCACCACCCAAACCAAGCCAGGGCTTGAACCCAGGCCTCTTGATCCAAACTACATCAGTGTGCCTGATTTCCAATACATGTCATTGGATGATCAAGTATTGTGAGGAAAATCATATGTTACAAGTACTGCTTAGTACATGTACCTTGGATGGCTTGTCTGTTTGAGGATCAAACACAGCTTCAATAATTCTCTGGCCAAGTTCTTGTCGTAACTGAGTCAGGTAGCCTCTCATAGTGTCTATTAAATCAAAGGACAGGCATGAAATGTTAGTGTAAACAGCATACATTTCTGACCCAAAAAAGTCCTTGGGACACAAATTTCACTCCCCCCCTCCAAAAAAAGTCCTTTGAACCTTCAAGTCAATACAATAGCAGAGATCCACCAAGCGGAGCCCCATACTCATATAGGAAAGAAAAGGAGATCATGAGTTGACTTCCTCATGGTTATCATGGGTAGCAGTATTGCTTGTGGGCGCGTACACTTGATGACGACGGAGTCGCGCAACATGGCGGTCATAATCCAAATAATAGGTTGACAGAGAGACATGCAGCCTTGGTTTACTGTGTACTTCTTTGATGATGGACATCCATGCTATGATCAATTGACACCTGTTAAAACAAGGTATCTGCTGACCAGTATCACATGACCATATCGTGGGCTCAAGTTTACAGCTCATCGAGGTTATGTGTTTTTTTGAGTTGACTGCTGACCAAATGCTGGTTTTTGATGGAATTCCGGGCTCATCTCAGGTTAACTTGTTGAAAACAGGGCAGGATTGTTCCGAAGTCAGTTAACACTAACCCAGGATTAAAAGTTAACCAAATTATAACTTTTTCTTATATACAAATGTTTTTTTGCTGCTTTGTTTTGTGTATATAGTGATTATTAAAACTCAAAACAGAGGGCCAAACAATAGAAAGAAAACCTCAACGCAAAGTTACAAAACTCAAATCAAAATTTTACCTCTTCCTGGGTTTGCTTAATTTGGCTATGAACAACCCGGCCCAGGAGCTATGCTTTTAGGCTGGCCTAAATCTATGTCTTACCAAAAACTGCCGCTTGTAAGCCCTGGGTTTATACAACTTCATAAGGGGTTTTAGGTGGGCTTATAAACAGAGGGGCTTATATCCAAGGGGGGTATAACTGGAATAAAAAACCATTTCGAAACAAGCTATAGCTGCACATGTTGATTGAAATAGGTTTTTCATTTACTGGTAATGCTTAAACATAATAAAACGAATTCAAAACAAGGAAAGTTAGAGGGGGCTTATATCCAGAGGGGCTTATAATAACCGGATCTATTTTTTTTTTTTAGTTTAATACAGGTAGATGGACCTATAACCAGGAGGGTGGCTTATAAACAGCAATTTACGGTATTCTACTTGAGTATCCCCACCCCACCCCACCCCATCCCAGGCATGTGCATATTGCCATGTGGAGTGAAAAAAACATTACTTGAGTAGCCACGGCCTTTAAATGCTGACAAAGAAAATAATGTTAACAAGTTCATATATGAACTCAGTTAAATGGCCTTGCTCTCCATGAGTTCTCGTAGCTCAGTGGATAGAGCACCCGCCCGGTGTTCGGGAGGTCATGGGTTCGATTCCTGTCGGGGACTCAGAATTTTTCTTTGTCCCACGCTCGTGTCATGTTGATTAATTCACCCTTACATTTCATTACCGAGCTTAAAATTCACCATCTTTATTAACTTATCAAGGGATTACATTAGTTCACCTGCTTCTGACTTAGTAGATGGTTTTTGGTACATGGCATTCAGCGGAAAGCCACTGTCTCCTGGAAGGGAAAAATTGGCAAGTGCTAATGTCGCCATCTCTTTTTTACCTTCCACTTTTGATTGACACTAGAACAAAACAAATGACTTTGTTAGACGAAGGCCTAGAAATCTGACTGAAGTTAAAAAAACTGTTCCTGTAACATCTTTAACTTATCCCAAGCACAACACTTCAATTTTTCCAACAAGTCAAGATACAAAATAAGACATGCTCAGGCCTGTCATTTCCCATGTTCTCAGCCAGGCCTTTTAGAAGACAGCTCGTATACATCTCTGGTCTATGAATTTCCAGTAACCCTGTTTATGACTCTTATTTTATGATTTATTTTAAAGCACTACTACAAGCAGCAGTATAGGCTGATATTAAATAGACTTTTGCTCCACTGTCATCATGACAAATTTCTGAATGTTTAATTATTACACAATACATGCCTCTTTTCCATTGAACACATCTTGTTGCAACATATATCATATTAAGGCTTAGAGGTATCAGCTCACCTTCTGAAGCTTCTTCAAACATTCTGAGATATAAAGCGTCAGGTAAATCAAAACACGATCTGCATCAGACTATGAAATATAACCAACATTAATAATATTAGGTCTTACTTTCCTGAACACTGCTGTCAACTGATGTCAATTACTAACTTCACTGTTTCCTGGCAAAGCAACCCTTCAAAAAGAGTCACACTTCCACTAGGCTACCAAGACTTTTAAAAACGACACTCTTGAAAACCACTGCTCTTGATAACTAACTTAAGCTATTTCAGTTCAGATGTACTGGCAATTATTTAGAAACAATAAAATAAAGTCATTATTTTTTACAGAGCTCTGTATAATGTCTTCCACTGGTCATTACTTGTTGAGTACAGAAGTCAACAGACCATCAATCACACACTTTACAGTATGGAATTTTTGCAAGGCAACACCAGACTTCTCTAAAGTGGGAAAATATGAAAAGAATATGACACAGAGGGAGGAGCTGCAGTCATTTCACCCGAAAGCCAGTTTGCCCAAAGCCAGTTCACTCAGACTGACAGTCGGTTCATCCAGTCTGTTTTCTCCATGGTCAATGGATTAACAAACGAGAAATAAAAATGCTTTGTGTAATTTGTTTTATTTTGTCAACAGTGTTGTCTTTGTAGTGCAGTTAGCTTCTTTCACGTTCTTTGAAGAAAGAGAAATTTTGACCACATCTTGCTTTAAAGTTGCAGTCCGGGCACACTGACATCAGGGAACTGGCTATCAGGTGAAACAACTGGTTTATCAGGGGAAGATGTCCTCTTGTGTAATGTGTTTTGCTTGTTTTGATAATAATAAACAACTCAGCACTGTTTGATGCAGGACTACTTGTTTAGAAGGAATCATGCTATTCGAAATCATGAAGTCCTGTACTCCGTCCCTTGGCACTTAAATACAAATTACCGTTAACCTGACATCTAATTTCTGAAGTAGTAAGCTCAAGCTTGTGTCACCAAGTAAAGTATGTGTGCATGGTGAGGGTTGGAAATGTGTACACTGCCACATGCTTTATCATTATTAAAACCAGGCATTTAAAACATAACGGTTCAGTTTGATATAGAAGTACCTTGATTTCATAACTTTTGAAAAACACGTTGGCTTTGAAAAAGTAGATAGCTTCGTCGACAATATCGTTACCTCCAGCTGAAATTAATTACAAGACGTTCACCATTAAATTAGCTGGGAAGGCTTTAAACAAACAAACAAACTATACCAATGATCTGAGCCAAAAACGAGAAAATTGGTTTAAGCAGCACGTCAATAAACACGTAAGACTTAGCATTTTTACGGATTATACAGCGACAACTTAGCGTTGTACCTCCAGGCGGAGCTGGGCCTTTGAATTTCGTGTTGATGGGAAGAAGCGCCATCTTGCACAAGGAATTAGGCGCCGACAACGTCGAATGATACGCCTGCAAATGATACACGATGAACATTAAATACAGCAACAAACTTCTGTCCTTTGAGAACATACATTTCCTGCCAAAAAATAGACCTACCGGCATTGCAAAGGTAGAAATAAACTGAAATAACTCTCTCCTAGATGAAATCAAACCAAGAGGAAGTAAACCCACCTTATTCCTCATCCATATATGGAAGTGGCAGTTTTGTAGTACCCAGACCACTCAGATGTGGAGTGGCCGTTTCCAGTTGTTGGCATGGAAAGCTGTCATGGTGTGTTTCTTTTGTCTGTTGCACAGCAAAATATATGGTTTATTGCACAAACTATTTTTAAAACAGTTTTTATTTCTGCAAAGATTTTATTTTAATGTTTTACTTAGTTATCGACTAAAGACTGAACTGAAACAAGCCGTTTTCTTGTAATGTCCAGACCGGTGTCCAGGCTTCTGATCATGTTACGGCAATTGTTCCCGCCAAAATTGTAAAAGCGCGCGTTTCAAAACAGACGGACAACGCGAGCGAACGAAAAATACAGACCAACCAGAAATTATTTCTTAGAAATGCAGTCTTAAATTACTTGAATCCAAAGCCTTCCCGGCAAGAATTAAGTGTACAGAATGTATAAAAGCCGAATTTTTGGCACTCCACCTGAACCTGTCTTCAACATGAAGTCGGCTTGTTTACCACCAGATTTGTTAGAAGAAGCATTGTATGTTCTTGCTGCTGAAAACGAGAAAAGCATGAACGATGCCAATGGAATGCAAGGCTTTTTCAAAGGAGGAAGACCAGCAGGTAACTTGACGTACAAACGTGTTTTTTGTTGTAAATGAGCAAAGCAAGTTTACTATGCTCTTATATCTTGTTTTTTTTTTTGTTTTTTTTTTCAGAATATGTTTTTCTCTTGTGTGAAGAAATGGGCCTGCCAGCACAAACACGCTTTCTGGCACTTGAAATTTTTGACAGGCAAGTGAAAACTTGCTACAAAGTAGACTTAAAGATATTTTTTTAAAAAACGTGACATTGCCTCAATTTTTAGCTTGCCGTAAACTTTTCGACAACCAATTCTTCCCGTAGGTTTATGGCAAAGCACATCTGTGATCTTTATGAACTAATACGTTCAAATTCAGAGACAAACCTGCAGAGGAACTGGAAAGAGGTGGAAAACAGAATTAAAACACAGCTACCTCTTAGAGTCATGTCCTGTGTACAGCTTGCAAGCAAGCTAACTTCACATTATAAGGTAAAATCCAGTGCGTGTTTAAACCAGAAAGCGCTATAAAGAAATTTTAAATAAGCCTATAATATAAGCCTCTTATATGCTTTATGTCCTTTCAGCTGTTAAAAACTTTCCAAGTGGCAGACATTTTTATATTAAACAACATCTTTTGCAGAACATGGGTCTATATTTGCATTGCAATAATCAGAAGTAAATAGTAATAAAAACGGCCCCTTCCAGGCCGGCTGAGGAGAAATCTCCTCGACTAAATTTTGAAGCCTAACTAGTAACTGTAGTGTTCCAAATGGGGGATTTAAACTTAATTGTGTTTGTCACCTACAGGCAATAACACCAAGTAAAGGTCAAAGGTTTCTGAACTCCATCAGCCATTGTTATACACTTGGGAGTATAGTTAAGTCGGAGCTACGAATCTTACAGACTTTAGACTATCACATCTTAATCACGACACCCTTAACCTTTCTGGAAACTATTCTTGAGATACTTGGTAAGTGAAATATTTAAAATTTAATACTACAAATTATCTGAATCTTGTATTCATGTGAGCAGTTTGGAAGGAGAAAGTATCAACTTCAATCTGAGAAAATACACTCCTGAATTTATAACATAATTTGTCAAGCAAGCAGTGATTGACCGAATGACCAACGGACCAACTTATTATTACCAACATCAATTCATTGATTATTTTTCAAAACTAAGTTTTAGTATCATGCATTCTTGTTTTAATATGGTTAAAAGTTTAAAATAATCTTACTCATATTGCATTATTCATTTAGGACACAATGACCCACAAGCTCAAGTGAAGCTACTCCATGATGCCAGTGTGAAAGTCCTGGACATAGTCTACCTCAAGTTTGAGGAAATATACAGCAAGTTATGCATGGTTGCAACAGGAGAGAATTATTGTACAAAGGATGGAAGACAAAGCCTGTCTGTCCTAACCAGCGATCTCATGCTGCTTGCTGTGTCAGTCATTGGGGCTGCATCCTATATTGTGAATAAGGCAACTAGTGACATGGTAACTGATTGCATTATTTTATTACAGTGACAATCCAACACACCATGACACAAGAAGTTCAAATGTTATTTTCTGTTACAAGTATACCACAGACAGATCTAGGATTTTTCAAAGACATCAAAGGGGGTGGCTGATACCTTGGGGTTGAAGAATCAATGAGGCATGCCCCCAAAATGTTGCAATTTGAGAATTAGAAACTATTTTAAAACTGTTACAGCAGAAATACTAGCAAATATGCCACAATCTAGGAGTTACAATGAAGTACGAGTACAGAGAGTTTGCCTTTATTTCTGCCATAATATTCACCATCTTTTTCGTTTTTCTTTTTGGCTTCTCCAAAATGGGGGGTGGCTAGCCAACCAAGCCACCCCCCCCCCTTAGTCCACCCTTGTATACTGATTGTGGAAAGTTGGTTTAGTTAGAAGGTGACAGGTCTTTGCCAACCCTGTACTGTGTTCTTTGTAGTCAAGCTTTCTAGTAACCTAATGATGAATGTTTTCCCTGTTCTTTAGGTGGTTGAGCAACTTGGTCTCATCACTCAGATTCCAGTGGATGATGTTCTAGACTTCGCCACGATTATTATAGAGAATACACTGTAATCTCTATAATTTGCTGAAACAACGGAATCATCGTTCACTAATTTGCAAAAAGTCCAAAATGAAAGCTGAGCAAAGAAAACAAAAGTACATCTTGCTGCTTTGATGGCAGATACCAAATAACTCATTGATTTAGGATTTTAGCCCAGATTATTATTATTATTATTTATGTTAGCCAGTAAAACTAACAAGCAAATATCAGAAATTATAAAATTTTATTTTATGTACATCCATTATTTTTAATAGTATTTTAGAAGACTGGTAAATATCACTAAACTATACAGAAAAAAGATAGCAAATGGAGTATGTGCTTTCATAAGCTACACCTCAATTTTGTAACATGCTACATAAGGCATTGGTAATATCAAACATGGTCAGTACAATTGCAATAACTAGCAGCACCTGTCTTAAGTAGTAAGTTGTATGAAATAACCACAAGAATATGGTTAATCATGAGCTACATGTACGTATGGCTTATTTTGGTTCAAACACTTGCCACAAAAGGAAACAACCTGGTAACATTATTTTACCTGTTTTTCTTATTATTATTCTATGGTTCTCTTTAAGTTACAGCTGCTGTACAGATATGTACAATTGAACACACTTACACTGTACATGTAGGTTTTAGAATCTCATTAGTCAGATGTTATGTTGGTAAAAAAAAACAACTTGTGATACTTACTGGTAAAATTAGTAAGTGAACAGTTAGCTAACTTATTAGCAATGAACTATTTCTTGATCAGAATCTAATGTCAAACATTTTATTAACTATTTAGAACTAATCAAAATGCAAGACTATGAATAATACTAACTTATGAAACCAAGAAATGACTTTTTGTCCATAACCAATCTTTCAAAGAGTGAACAGATTCATGTGTCTATGACTTATGATAATAAACAGTGCTAACTGCAGCTTAGATTCAAGAATGTTGTTGTTCTTAAACCATGCCTTGATGAAAACTACCTGTACTTTTCTTGAACTTAACATCATTCACTTTAGTTCTGCAATAAATAGTAATCTATTTGGTTTATTGCTCTTGTTACCTTATAAATATCACTTTCATATTTTTCTAGAGTTGAAAATAAAATAATCTAATTTTCACAGCACTACTGTTCCTGCTCGTCATCGGGAGATTCAGTGCGAGGTCTTTTAAGAGGTGGACATTCAGTACTCTGCAAACAACAATGATATTAAAGATCTTTAATAGCATGAAAACTGCCATAAGACACATTATATGCATAAAGGGTATGCAGATTGTTAACAATAAATTGTCATTGTTTTAATTATTATTTTACCTCTTGGTTACTGTCCTGTTCCAGCATACTGGAGATGTCTGTGGTTGTTTGAGATGTTATGCCCTCGTCATCATTGGAAGGCTCATCTACACCCGTAAGATCAGTCACTGGCTGTAAGGAACTGTCATTGGTATCATCAAAGTCTCTGGTGTCTTCATCATCTGGGATCATGCCTATTCCAAGTCTGTATGAAATAGTGGCACTCTCCTCACTAAATAGAATCAATATCAATAAATTAGAGTCCACTGTATCTTATAAGAATGATCAGACTCAACAATAATTATTATTCCAATTTAAACATGTGTGTGGTCTCAGCAAAGAGAACAACTAACCAACAGGTAGTTGATATAATATCACCTACATTTATTTAAAAATCTTTATATGACATGCATGTAAACTACTAATCAATATGTGAAAGTCTTGCTGAAGTTATCATGAACCACTTTCACAGACAAAATCAAATCATTTAGTCTTAATAGTGTGCAATTGAATTTATGCTGCACACATTCAAGTGGTTGTTGCTGACAGTGGTAAACAACAGCTTCATGTATTTCTGCTCTTTTGCAAATTGGAGGTCAAGGCTAAACTGGGTAGGAATTACATGTATGAAGCAATAGCAAATGTTAGACCAGAATAATGCAACAATAATTTAGCTCAGTCAATAAATCCCTTTTTTAAGACCCCCATCCAATAAAGCCTCATTAACATGACCACATTTTCGTGGTTCCAGTGAGGTAGAGAAGCAAGACAAAGTAGTACAGAAAGTCAGTGACAATGTTTTTTTTGTTTTGTTTTTTTTCACCTAGCAAGTGAAGGCACGAGGTTGCTTTCATCTCCTTCAAATGCATTTTGTACAGCTTCATTACCACCATCCTCATTATCGTCATTTTCATCATCGTCAAGTTCATTATCATCATTATCATCATCTTCATTGCTCGCATAGCTATTGTCAACTTCATTGTCATCATTGTTGCCATCATTCATACTTAAATTACTATCTTCATTAATATCAAAGGCACTGCAAGAATTATCATCAAGACCAAGGCTTCCTTTGTCACTTCCCTCAAAGTTTACTGAAAGAGAAAGTACATGTAGCGTTTAGCAATGTGGAGATATTTTAGCGCATTTGGATTGGAACAAATTTCATTTTGGTGCTGGCTTCAGGTCACTGTAGCCCCTTGACTGCACAGAATTTTGTCTTAAATGGCAGGAAGTGTGAATTGATTAAAACTTTTTTTGTCTCCAGATTCAAATTTAGTTTTGCGATTGAACCAAACTTTTCAATCAATTTGCAAATTATTAATAATTTTCTATTCTTAATCACTGGTTTCTATGAACTAGTTTTAGATCAAATTACTTCTGTCACTCCTTCGTCACCCTGTTGAAGTAATGAGATTGAAACTTATTTAGCAGCCAACCAAAACTGTCAGACTTGGGCATGACTGGTGTGATCACAATCAAACTCAGATTCATTGAAATCTTGCCATGATTGGTTAAAAACTGACAGGTGGCTGCAATTGAAGTGGTTGCACTATAACAAAGACTTTTTGTTTTCATTCTTTACTCAAATTTATAAATGTAGTGCTATGATCTGTACCTCCTGCATCTTCTGCTTTCAAGAGCTCCTCAGCTTGGCTTGCTCGTCGCTTGATTGGACTTGTGTTTGTTGGATGGGCGCTGCTGTCCCCTTGGGGCGCTCCACTTTTATTTAGTTGGAGAGGACGTACTGGATGAAACTTGTCAGATCCAGTAGTACCTGTTGCTGACAATTCAATGGACTGTTGCTGTGATGAGCTTGGAGATGATGCACCACTGTCATTTGTTTCACCAACACTGGAGCTGACTGACTGATTGTCTCTATCAACATCATCTGCTTAAAAAGTACAAAATCAAAAACATATTATGGAGATTTTCACAGATAACAGTGCTTTACAGATAAACATTGAACTAAAATTAACTTTTAAATTTCTTTCAACTGAGACCAAATCCACATTAATGTGCACAAAGCCCCATGCTCTTTATTAACAATATTTTTAACTTTGCATTTCATGATTTGTTCTAAGAGCACAAGAAATGCTCATCAATAGAGCTTATGCCATTTACACTCTTACAATGAACATGTATTTTTTTAACAGACCAAATGATTCATGGTCATGGAGAAAAAGGAAACAATGACAACAATAAGCACAAATATCTCCCAACAAGTGTGGAGCTGAGCCCAACAATAATTCACACGAAGCAGAGGCAATTTAAACTTGGGCAGTACAAAAAACTTTTGCTTGGCATCATCTATAGGAGCATCACAAAGAGCACTGACATAGTCTTGTAGTATACATTAGTTAGTATAAATTTTTACTATATGTCTACAGGTGAAACATCGTTCTACCCAAGTATTCAGAATTTTTATGACTCCAAAAAACTTCCTTAATTGTGATGATTAAATTTGACCTATAATCATTAATCACCTACAAAATAATATAAAATGCAAAGATTACAGAGTTTAGAAAAATCTAATACACTACTCTTTATCTTAAAAGCATCACGTACATGAAAACCAAGCGACCTACCAGTGCCATTACTTGTGGTGACATGTCTCTTTCCTTTGCTCTTCTCCTACAAAGCAAAACCAAATGATAATAAATTGTCTTCCATGTACATGTATACAACTTTTAATAAGGAAAATGGTAAAACTGCTGTTGGGAATTGGCATCTGCAATGTACATCTACATTACTGTTGTAAATGTTAAAGATAACTTACAAAGACATTACATGTAGATAGCCAGTCAATCCGTTGGCTTTTTACATTTACTGTGTTTCTATCAAATTATTGAATCATAAGTTGAAGTCTGTGAGAACAAGAAATGATGTGGGAACATGAGTGTTTCCACAGACTTTTGAGATCTCTCCCAAATATTCATGAGTTTTTCTAAGAAATTCTGAGAGGAAAAGAAAGGAAAATCACCTGCACAGGTTATCAAAATGTTCACGTGATCATTGAGTCTGCAGCTCAAACTAGTTCTTTATTTCTTTGTACATTGCTGCTATAAAAATGGGGGCTTTTAGGATGCACAGTCTCATGAGCCATTATCTGAAGAACATACTGCACATATTAAGTACTGCTGGATAAATGGAATAAAACATATTTGTAAAGAACTCTTTACCTCCTTTTTGTTCTGGTCTTGACTGACTGCAAGAAAATGAACATAGATATAGAGTATATTTTCTTTGGCAAGGTACTAAAATGAAACTTTGGCTCTGGGGACATTTTTTTGACACAGTTGATGAGCGTTAATGGTCCAGAATCCAACCATCCTAATGACAGGTGAGGATGCAGATAGAACACATGATCACAAATCTAATCATTTTTGTGCCGTTGCCTTAAGCCAATCAGGGAGTGCGATTGATTCATAATCTGACAACAGATGAAACCGTGACACCGGCAAATTACGTAACACATAATAGCAAGGTTGGTCTACATATTAATGTCAGGATATTCAAATTCAAAACATTTGACAATAATTGGCATGAAGTGGGCACGCGTACCTGTAAACAGTCTGACAGATCACACAAAAATAAAGAACCGCTTAGCTTACCTGGGACCCACTTGAAAACTTTCAAAGTACAACTGCTGGGACCTACGTTAACCCATTTCTTTTCCCTGCAAAACACCAAAAATAATGTGTGAAGTCCACCAAAAAGCGCGAATACGAAACTTCAAGAAACAGACTTTTTCCAACGCGCGATCACGAATCTTTTGTGTAACGAATGAATGAATTCGCAAAATGAATAATGACAAAATTGCAACTGATGCCAATATTCCGGGTCCAATTAGGTACAGTTTTGTTAATTACCATTTCCTTACGCGCTCCACTGACAGCATAACCCGTTTGACATCATCTTTAGCTCGGCTTCGAGTTTCCAAGCGCATTATGCCGCTCCTGTTCATCATGGCGGCGATAGCTGTGGGCCGAAGTTCCCGGATAATCTATTTTTGGATCAGGTGCGGGACGGGATCCGGCGATCCCGTACCCCAAATAGGGGAATTTTTCGCTGACAAACGATTCAGTTTCTGATGGAACTACAAAAGTATCATGTTTGGATATTCAAAGGTCATAGCGCGATAAATTGTCCCAAGGAACATTTGAACCCGATATATTACTTTTTTTGGACCACGCATTTACAAACAATGTATGGGCTTGTTAGCGCTTTTGCCACCCGGAAATTTTTGTAGGTTTCGAAAGCCAATATTTCCTTTGATATTACTCCCAAAGAGCTCAAACTTTCACCAGGTACTAAGATCCATGAGCTCTTTACTGCAGGAGTCAATCATGTCGAAAATGTTCCCATGTCCACGCAAAGAAGGCAAAATGTAAACAATGCTGGGAGAGAGAGAGAGGACCCTGGAAACGAGGTTGCCTATAGCCACCTCAAGTCCGGGAGCTGAGGAAACATTGAGATTCTCGGGAAACAAGATAAAAGAACTTTCTCGCAGTCTCCACGAAAAAAAAACAGGAAAGATCAAAGCAACTCTGCATGCATGATGTTCTCTTAGATGGTCCCAGAGATAAGATTTACATGATCTCACCACTAGCTCTTATTGATTTATATGTGCACATCCACGGTCAAAACAGTCAGTTGCTACATATAAAGTTGTATTTTTTTCCCTCACCTCTATTTTCCTCTCTGTAGGCTTTAGCACCAAAGAGATTAGCTCAAGTGTTAATATTGTATAAGAAATCACGGTGAAGACTTTCCAACAGCTTAGTTTTAATTTCAGTCTTGTGAATTTTGCACAATCTACAAGCTAGACTCTGAACCCTGCTAAGACTGCTAACATCTCCTGTTTTCACCCTTAGTGCTCGATTGACCCTTAACCCTGCGAGCAGAGTCTCCTTTTGATCTTCCACTCTCCAGTGTGCACGCAAACTAGGCAAAACCAGCAGTAGTACTTTGTTCGTTTTCTAAGTTCGGTTTAGACTTACGTCTTGAATCTTCTTGTCAATTGCGAAATGTATTTTTGGATTTCGCAAATATTGGTAATGTGGTTTTACGCTGCTAATAATAACAGCGTTTCACGTGCTCGCCATTCGGTGACGGGCCAGTGAACACTGTTACCTCCTGTTACACGCCCCCACAGTCGCTCGTTCAGGTTGCATGCGCCATCTTGTGACGTCATTAGAAAACTCAAAGATTATATAAAAACATGGCGTCACAGCTTTGTAGAATGGGATTGCAAAGTCATTCCAGACTTTGTATCATTCATTTTCCGCTTCCTAGAAGAGCTAAAGTATTTGCCCGATTGTTTTGTACAAGCGCAATGTCGAAGAATATGAAGCATGTTAATGGAGTGGTGTCGAACGAGGGAACAATTTCCAACTCCTTCCTCAATGCCCAAGAAACGAAACTAGTAGAAAGTAAGTGGAAACGAAAGTTTATGGACACAAAATATCGATGTGATGCGATTTTCGTTCTTGGCCCTATGGGAGCAGGGAAAACTACTGTTATTAACCACGAATTTAAGACCCATCCTGTGTTCGGAAATTACGCGTACGTCGACACAGACGAGATTATGGGAATGTTGAAAGGTTTTGAATCAAACAAAGTGGAGGAATACTATCCTCTTGCACGTAATATTGCGATTGATCTTACTGACTGGATCTTGGAACAGAAAATTAGCTTTGTGGCTGAGGGAACTTGTGTCAAGTATCTTGAGCTCATAGACTACATGCATCGCTTAAAATCAGTTGGTTATCATGTTCGTGTGAAACGCCTTCCTCGAGTTCCACTTGATACAGTTCTTGAAAGAGCTAAACTACGAAAAAATCGAGTTGTTCCAGATCACGTCGTCGAATCCATTTTGGAAGGATCAAATCTTGGAGTGGAAAAGTTGTACGAGTTCAACAAGAGAGAGTCGCTTTTTGAGGACATGGATAATCACGATAGAAATGAGGAACTGAGAGTAACTGCGTCAGCGTCATTAGAAATTCCATCGCCAACTGGCTAACGATACCTCGTGGTCTTCATGGTACTTGTGGTTAAATTTTGCTGAGTAAACTGAATATGTTGGCCGGTAAAAACCAGGTGAAATTGCAAACAAAATGGGCTGTCATTCTTTAGTGTTTAACCACAAAAAGATGTTGATGCCATCGATAAATGACGGAGGAAGATTTATGCTCAGTCAAACGTGAAATTTCACAATTAAATAATTGGGGAGCTTGTTTACATCCTTCGTTTTTAAAAACTGAATTAACAATCACTTTAGCCAGGGTCAAACACGGTGTATTGTGCAGACTGCAGATTATTAGCCTGCGTTGCAGACAGTCTAAACCGCAGGTACTGACTACATCGGGGATTTTATGACACGTCTGGTTGCAACGCAGGCTACAGATTTCTAAACTAATATTGAATTTCCATTTCCATTATCAAGAACTAATCACATAGAGGCTAACTAATCCGAGGCTATTCAAGCCAACCTGGCTGATATTCAGGCTAAACGTTTCTATATCGTGATTGGTTCTCTGCACACCTATTCGTCATGTAATTGCCACGCGATCATTTGGGTGTCCAATTACAGGCATCCAATTACCACTTTTTGTAATTGGATACCTATGTCATTTGCACATTAGTTACATGAGCTTTTATCACTTCCTTCATAGTGTCTCCTGTAGTTTATAAAACTTATAGAAAGCGCTAATGACATTTTCACTCAAAAGAAGTTCTCAAAAGACTTTTTAAATTTCAAAATTTGTTATAGATCTTCTTGATTACTACAATATGGACATGGAATTGCCATGGAAAATTGTTACCTTGGTATCTGTCACTGTTCCGTGCTGTGCCAGTGAATTTGTCACTTCACTCTAACTGGCTGTTACCTGTATATGCTAGTTTAACCTATTTAACATAATAAGAACAAACTTTTAACAGATTGCTTTGCATAACCTAAATTATTGTCATAAATGTTGTCAAGTGTGAAAAACATACCTATAAGATTTTTGCAAGCATTACTGTTGCAATTAGAGTTCTAAGAAGTTCAAAACATGCGATGCTATAATTTTATAACAGTAATTCAGATTATACTCTACATGAAGTTTCAAAAAAAATTGCCTGGAATAAGATGTTTAATCCAAAACATTACCTAATTGGTTTGTAATGAATCAGGCATCTTTGTACAGACAAAGGCCAAAATGCCAGAATTGTAAGTTTTTTGAGCAAAAAATCTGGCAGCATCTGACAACTTACTGTTCTGAATTATTTACAGTAATATCTTATATTCCTATCATGTAACACAATTGACAGCACACTCATGGTTAAGGGACTCACCTTTCACTCTGAATGAGCCAAGCTTCAGGCATAATCTTAGTTATCATAATGAGTAAAATTTACTGTTAAAAACCACTGCTACTAGAGGCGACATTACATAAACAAATGGAGAATATTTTGCTCTAAGGTCCACACTAATTTTGTTTGGTCCTGTGAGCCATGTATTACTAGTTCAGTGTGTAGAGACCTAAATAAGTTCTTTCTAGAGTAGTTAGTTTCAAAAAGTGACTATTTTCAGTTTTAATGGAAGTTTTACAACAAGAGACATTAGTAGTTTCCTTGAGACATTTTACCATGGTCGTCCCTTCATGTGATCATTGGTGCAGTGCTTCTCCTCAATACCTTTTGGGCCAAAAATTATGTCTTGGTGCTGCTTATGGTGTTTAGTTTGGCATTGCCTAGATGCTGCTGCACCTTTGTGTGTTGGGAAATGGGATTTTGTTATGTAGAGTGTAGAATATTGTCCTTTCTATTAGGACTACATTTCATGTTTATCCAATGTCACACATTCAAAAGGTGATACTAATATGTAGGTTTTTTGTTGGGGGTGGGGGGGGGGGGATTTTCTTGCACACATCCCTGTTATTTATGTGGAAGTCAGCCCTTGTACTTCAACCTGCAAGCAGGCCCTTTGCAGGATTCAGTGCACTTTCCTTCTTTGAATTATTTGCGCATAAATGTGTTAATTTACGTATCAGGACTGGTGGTACATGCACATAGTTTAGTGATTGTACTATCCTTTATTTGGTGAAAGACATGTTGATGTCATGACAAAGAATGATACATTTTGCTTTCTTTCAATGGTGACATAGCCGTGTATTTTCCTTTTAAAGAGGTTTGATGATCATCTCTAAAAATTCTAATGGGTTCTGCCAATCTTCTAAAAAATTTTACAATTATTGTACATCATGTACAGAGCTTGACACCATACATTACAAAGCAAAACAAGGTTATTCATCATGGTATTTATTTGTACAAACAGCTGTGCTAAATATAATTGTGTTGAACTTTTTTTGTATCAATCCTGTAAATCTACAAGTAACAATGTATTACAGGCATTTGACAATGTTACAATAAACAGGCACATTTATGTTGCCAAAACCGTTAACATTATAATAAATTCAAATGATCTCCAAGTCAGCTTAGTACCTGTTGGATTACTTCTTGACTCAAATATTGGTAGTCCAAATGGATTCACGGGCTGCATGTGCAATGAAGTTAGTTCCTAGCTTTTGGATTAAAATTAGAAAATGAATATTTCGAAATTAAAAATTTTGCCTTGAAGAAAGCCGTACCCGTTCAAAGAAATATATTTTAATAGGAGAGCGTTTCCACAGCTTTTCAAAGTTCTCCCAAACATTAACGAGTGTTTCTGTAACTCGATAGAAATTCTCTTTCTTTTAGAAATTTCGTCGACAAAAAAGAAAACAACTTGTTTACTTTGATCATCGAGAAATTCTCTTTGCTTGCGCCGTAATTACATCAACGGCTCTTGCTAGTTCTGTGTTTCTATGGAGTTTTAGTATAAATCTACCAGCGGTCTATCTCGAATCCCGTTTTCTGATTGGCTACGCTACCCACTATCTATTCTGTTTTGGATAATGCATATGAGTAGCGTAGCAGTGTGCACTTGTTAACAAAATGACGGCCGCTTCTTGGCGTTTTCGAAGTGTCTGTGAAGAGGATTTAGATAAAGTTTTGAACGACTAGTATATTTATACTAAAACAATTAGATCATGAGCTCGAGATGTCTATCGCGTGATAGTTGACGAGGGCGCAATTAAGGTGGCTCAAAATAGTTTCCAGCACTTTGCAAGGCTTAGATTATAACCACTCCTTATCAGTTGATGCCACAATCTTGGTAACAAAAACCCAATCATTGGTGGTAAACACATTGTCATTTCGTGACACAATAGGTTACCATAACAACACTATGACTTGCTAAGAATGCCCTTAATTATAGCTTTAAGGGCTTATAATTTAAAAACGGCACGGTGAAGTTGTTTTATATTTCATATTTTCATAAGCAGGATACTGTAAGACGCAAGTTTTGGCAAAGTTTAAAAGAATTATGTACACAGGGTTCAGAGCCACCTTAAATTTTCAAAACTTTAAGGTGGCTCTGAACCCCATGAGCCGCTTTATATACCGGTCGTTAAAACGTCGCGAAAGAAAAGTCGAGAAAAAAATTCTAAAAAAATTACGTTTTCTGCATTGCGAAATTCATTTACCACCAAACATATGCGCTGATCTATTTTGTTAGTACTACCTTGCCTTCTACTGATTCAAATTTCGGACACATTATTACAGTAAGAGTGTCCTGTAACATTACGGACAACTTACTTGGTTTTAATGGAAAACTATGATATAACTTCTAGCTCTATGATATGGACACCTCCGTTGTAAAATTCTCGACGTTTTCAGAAGCTTTTACCGGGGAGTAACCCGCTCCTCGATTTTTCAAAACGGTTCCCGTTCAAAACAACGCTTGTTAATTTAACTGTCACCACCTGCAAGCTAATAAATGCTGAAACGCGAGGAAGTTTCGGATTGCGTTTTAATTTTCTATAGATCTACAAGACTTGGAAACCATCCAGTGTAATCAGCGCGCGCTACCTCAATTGATGTCATAGACAACTGATATCCAACACAAGTGTTGAATTTATTACTGCTAGCACAAGTTGTAAATTCTATTGACGACAATGGCAGCGAATGTGACTGAGGTATTGAGACGGACTCTACGGGTAGAAAAGGTTCCTGAAATGGTCCAGTACACGAAACGCATTGAAGACACGGAGAAACATTTTACTGCCATGCGTTGCCGTGCTGAGAAATACGCCACGATCATGGAGAAACTAGCCCAGAAAGGTGAAAAATTTTCTTCCACAATTGGCGTCTGTACGTTGGACCTGGAGAGCAATGCTACTGTTAAAAGTAATTTATTGAACTACACCAAGCATCTGTCTGTTGTCCAAGAACAACGGAAAACGTTGAAAGATATTCTTCAAGAGAAAATATCAAGTGATATCTTAGCTTACGAAGGGAAATGCCAAGAAATGAGGAAATGCGTTAAAGCGTGCGAAGACGCCGTGCGCAGAAAGAATCATCGGCTTTCTCAACTGGAAAAGGCAAAAAGCTGGACGCCTGTCGTCCCGAGGAGGATCAACGATGCAAACATCAAGTTTGAACAGGCACGCTGTCAGGCTGAGCGCTGTTGTGAAGATATCAAGGTAAGAATGGAACATTTTGAGGAGCAGAAACAGCAAGACTTGAATCGCATACTAGGTGATTTCCTGCTCGCTGAAATGCGCTTCCACGCGCAAGCGCTCCAAGCCTACACTGCTGCCTTCAGGTGTCTGCCTTTGCTGTCTGATCAAGAGGATCCGCCCCGAGGGTACACGCGGGGGTCTTCCCGCGAGCGTTGTCGTGAGAAAAGAGAACGGAAAGCTGTGTTTTCTGCTTGTGATGAAACACAGGCGCCAGCATCAGAAAGAGGCCACAGACGAAGATCTGATTCAAACAGTTCCGCTCTCACACTAGGAGATCTCAAGAGCTGACTACTCCAAACAAACCAGTGAAAACAATTCTAAAAAATGAGGTTATCATAGAGAATGTTCAATGTTTTCAAAACTAAATGAATAGATTGCCATTGCTTTCACTAAGATGAGATTAAACAAATTGAATCATATGTTTCAACAACAAGTGATGGTGTTTTCCTTATACTTTTACATGAAATAAAGTTGAATCTCTGGAGACTGATAATGAGCCAGTTGAATCTCTGGAGACTGATAATGAACCGGTAAATGACGCAAACTTTTTCCTTCTTTAAAAATGTGTAACTATAAATATCTGCGATGAAATATTGTCCATGATCATTGAAAACTCTTTAAAAACTGGAAATCGACGACCTTTCCACCGTAACGGAACGTCGGTCATTGTCAGGTCAAGTTGAAAGTTAAAATGAAATGTGTAAGTACTGAAAATGAACACTGTGAATAGATCGACTATTTCAGCGACTACTGCTACGCAATCGCAGGTTTTCTAGCAAGTTACGGATGGAAGTGTATACGCACATTAGGGTTGGTCGATCATCTGTTAACTTCCCATCTCAGTTCATCTGTTTTGCGGGAGCATATATCCGATCGTTTGACACCTCTAGGATAACGCAGGATAACTGTAGGAATTTGTGCAATAAGGGTTTTATTTCAATTGTTTTTATTTGTTCATATACTTATGTAGTTAAAATCAGGGCGTGGCTAGTTAAGGACACAAAGCTAGACTAGTTCCCTAAAAATAACAAAATCCTTCTGTAAACTTCATACCCAAATTAACGTGATCTTATCCATATGAAATCCATAAAATTTTACCACAGTCTGACATTCACTCAGTAAGTACATTTCGGTAGCAACACTAATTATTTCAATACATCAGGACTTCTGAATCAATCAACATGATTACATCTTCACTTAATATGCCCTGGAATCACTCCAGATCGCCCAGCCTAGGTTATTTACCACCTATGTTCTTTTATTATTTATTTCAATTAACTTGAGGCATGTTATTCAGTGACTATCGTAAATACTGCAAAAACAACCCATTGGAAGTATCCCTGTGATATCGCAAAGCTGAGTGGCTACAAATTTAAAACAATTATTCCACGAGCGCGCGTTAAATGTGAGATAACAGATGGCCATCTCGGCTCGTAGCGCCGAGTTGGCTATAACCGTCTCATATCCAACAAGCGCGAGTTGAGTAATTGTTTCATTAATAACGCCTCCATGCAAAAAGTAGACAACTAAGCTAAATAAGAGTAAAAACGCCCCAAAACATTATACGTAGACTTACCATTTTTGTCGAGCATCGTCAGGTATAATTACTCATATAACATGCTGGCTAAGCCGACGAAAACTACTCTTGAATTGCATTATCCAATGATCCAGTTTTTAATAATGACTTACGGACAACGATCACGCGTGCGATCCTCTTGAAACTAAAAATTATTCCTAATTTTAGGCTTTCAAATATACAAAATTGTAGATTTTGTGCTGCAATCCGTTAGAGAGTCTACAAGAAAATTTAGTAGACTATATTCACTCTCGTTTTGAATGAGCGAAAACTCGGGTTCGTAGTCTAACTGTTAAATATAAAGTTTTCGGCTACGTTAAAGAGGTTTGACTGTGTGTGCATGCATGTTCAAGATGAAAAATTGTAACTACTGGTTGTTGAGTTACTGTTTACGCTGAAATTATACAAGACTTAAGTCAGTCCAGAACGCGGATATCGCTTATCGAAAATTTAAACATTCCGCATTTGCCATAGGTCGATATGCCAGCATTTACTGCATCATTCTTGCGCCTAAGGCTGACTCCAGCAATTGGTATATTGCCTTTTGCTTCGTTTACCATCCAGAAATGATCACTACTGCATAACGCATTGGCACCACTGTATTCATCTCCTAAAAAGAGAGACATTTCGGTGTTACGTGGAGTATATCTACTGACCTCTACACAACAGACAAACACCAACATCTACTCTATTCATCTTGTCATCCCTTACATACTAAAAAAGCCATTCCTTTCAGTCTAGCACTCCGCTTACGACGTATCTGTTCTACCGATGCCACGTTTAATACTCGCGCGGCTCAACTTACCACTTACCTCCTTAAACGAGGTTACAACCGTAATTTCGTCACCAAACAAATACGACGAGCCGCCGACATCCCCCGCAGACTCTCGTTACAAACCAAAGACGTCAACAAACCTAAACGTATACCATTTATAACTACCTTCAATTCATCACTCCCTCACATCTCTAACATCATTAAAAATCATTACAATTTGTTGCTCTCTTCTAACCGCTGCAAAAACGTTTTTTCAGCATTTGCCTGTTGTAGTCTTCAGACGCTGCCCTAACCTTCGTGACTTACTAGTTACAGCTAAACTCTCTTCTAATTCTTCTAATCCCCAACTACCTTCTGGTTCTTTCCGTTGTGGCAAAAACTGTGCTACTTGTCCCTACATTTCTCACGGACTTACTACCTATACCTTCTTTTCTACCGGGGAAACGAGCGCCATAAAATCCAACCTGACCTGTGACACTAAAAACCTCATCTACATGATTCAATGTAACCGCTATAATTTACAGTACATAGGAGAGACGAAACGACGATTAAAAGACCGAGTTAATGAACACCGCCGTACCATAGATAACCCTAACAACAAATCTAAACCTACTACAGCCGCCGAACATTTCCTGTCCTCTCCTAACCACACTGCTAACGACATGCAATTAATCCCCATCGAAAAAATCGTTTCTAACCGAGACTCTATCCGTAAGGCCAGGGAAGCTTTTTTAATTCAAAAAGGCAGAACAATTGATCCTAATGGTCTGAACATCCGCGAAGAAACATATTAATTGTTTCCATTTACTTTTGCGTATTTCCGGTTTTACGTAAATATCGGCTACATAAAAACACGCACCAATGTAAAATCTTCCATTGTACCTGAAGAAGGCTGGTTTGGCCAACCGAAATATAGTACACCCTCAAAAAATCATTCTACGTTGTGTCGGTTTTTGCTTTTGTATTCTTTACGTGGAGTATAAACAAGTTCTTTTTGCTCTCTAGATTCTCTCGAAACGTTTATGAGTGAGTCACAAATTGGGAAGCGCCAAGTGCCGGCTAGTTCGCTCGCGAACCAAGGACTGGAAGTATTCAGCTGAAGGCGATGGTGTCATGTGGTAAGCGCAATGTTGGGTTGTTGGGTTACATGTGTGTCCAGTGCGTTTCTCCATCCAGCATTTGAACTACGAATGGCTTCCGGCAATCAGTTACGAAAACCTGACAATTGCTATGGGGTGGGGTAACGACTGACAAGCTGCTACCATCCCATCCACGGGGAGCAGTAGTACTTCATGGTATGAAGAAACTAGGATTAGCTTCGGCAATGCGGGCCTACTGCTCAAGTTGGACTCGAGTTGAGAGCAGCTTGGGTTCAGCCGAGTTGGCGGTTTATGTTCATCACAACGTTTCTTTGAGCCCTCAACAATAACACACGAACCTTTGCCATGGTATATTCTCGGTTCCTCGCCTGTTACCCGCTGAGAAGGCCTAATTCCACACTTGCAACATTTCCTTGCGTTAAGGGTATTAAAAAAGTCTGCCCATGTGCTCAGGGGCCCCTGCTGGGGATCCTCCCTCATAAAAAAGCCGGTATAAGCCTAGAAGGTAGCCAGTGACCAGGCTCCTTGGTAGGTCATGCATGGTAGGGCGGCTTTACCTTCCCCCTTGTACATGCCCCTCTCCTCGCTGGGCCATGGAGGTAACTCAATCTGTCTGGACCTAACTCCTTGTTTACTAGCTTTTTGAACGAGGAATAAAATTTTCCGTGGGATCTACACAATTGACCAAATTAAGTATTTACACTGAAAACAGTGGGTCATTACCGTTATCACCAAGGAATTGTTCTTGCCAAAGTTCATCTTGATAAGGATCGAATTCTTCAGTACCTGGATCATTAAAAGATATGCCAGAGACCCTAGAAACGAAAAATGAAAATAATTATGTGCTAATCAAACAACAGCTTGATTGCCATGGTGAAAGAAAGGGACGGAGCTTTACCGGTTGATTTGCATTCAAACTACATGAAACCAAATAGCAAAACATGTATGTACTTGGGAAGCTTACCTAAAAACTTCGAAAGGAAATTTAATCTAAAATGTAGACCAAAACCAACTTTTTGGCCATTCTAATCCGTATCAATCATCCGTACCCACACATTGGAAACTTTCGCAAACGGACAACTTCGGCAGGAGAGAAAGGTGTCCGTAACTGGCCGATAGCACTGCCGGCTGAAGACCGTGAACCCCAAAATCAAGGCAATCACAATGACCAATCACAACAAACGAAAGCAACACAATGAGCCAACAAGAGCTCAAAAGAAATACAAGTGACCAGCGCCAAACCCGGGCAGCCATGTGTGACTAGTGTCAGCTGGTTTTGGTTTTGAATCTGATTGGTTGGACTGTTGGAAAGGAGACGCGTGTTTTTTACCCAATCACCAAGCGCAGAAAAGCCAATCCAAAGCGACATATATCTGAAAACGTTTAGTAGCGTCAGTCAAATTTAAAACCAAAATGATTAAACAGGGCAAGTTTCTTTTGTACGGTTGACGTTTTTATTTCTTTCACACAGAAACGATAACTACTTATTGTAAGGATCGAAATGCTCACCAGGACGGGACGCTGCCAAAAATCGCATAGCACTCTTGGGTCTCCATAAAGGTTTGCCGGAATGAGATTCGTTTCCAGTTTCCCGGTACAGAGATGAGTGCGCCATCTACTGGGTACGAGTCTTGATCAGGGCACTTGAATAGATAGAGCTGTGAGATTTCCACAACGACTCCTTTGTCATCAGTTGAAAGGTTCACAGTAACATTGCTTGACTTGTTTATTACTAGTTCACTTTCAGTGACGTTCCGCCATACTGAAAGACAACAGGAAGAGAAATTGATGAATTACCGCAACGTACTTCATTTAGTCAATAATCCCCGGGGGTAATGAGCCGGAGGGAATGAGAGTAGTCTCCTGTAAAGGCATTAATCTCAATGTAACACCTCTCAAGTTATTTTTAGATACGGTATCCATTCCTCCCGCTGATAAATGTTACAACACGCTTTGATAATGTTGCGACCCGGGCTGATAATGTTACAACACGTGCTGATAACTTTACGACACGCGCTTCGAAGATGTTTTAGTTGGGCTGTTCACGGGATCAAAATCCGCGTTACATTGCCAGCTATTCTTTGCCCTCATGGGATTTCAAAGAGCAGTCGACAGCTTAAAATCTGCAGTCATAGTACACACTAAAATGTTAAAAAACAAATGTATTATTCAATATTTTATCTCTCCATTAACCAAACTTCCGTCGAATTCTGATTTGTGCTGCGCCTGCTCGGGAAAACTGGAGTATAACTAACCTTAAACCGGTTTTCCAGTTTTCCAGTGTACAGACACCGCTGAATTTATGACCTCGTCTGGCGCGTTATTTCTAATCCGCTTAGCTAACTATGGATTGATCATCACACCTTTGAATTGTCATACTGGTTGCTGACAGTTCTACTCACCTCTTAAAGCAGATGAGAAGCTGACAAAGTGAACGTTGCCAAATCGGTTGGCAGGATCAGCAAATACTTTCCATTTCACTTTGGGGTTTTGTTGCTTATTACCATTGTACCACTGATCCATATTCCAGTCGTCTAGCTGGCCTTGCCAGATATTCAGGCTTGAAATTTTTCCTTCAAAAGGATCTGTAGTGAGTAGGATTTTATCGATGCCCTGATTCGCCCCGACGACAACTTTAGTAATCTTGACGTTATCGAATGGAAAATCGTTTCTTGAAACCTTGGAGTTGAAATCTGCATTTACGATCGCCTGCATATTAGGCTGGCCACTCTTATAGAAACGTACACAAAGATACACCCAGCTGTCTTTAGGTGACGTGGCCGAGAAATGACCTGGATGGTCGCTCCTTTGGTAAAAAAAACAGCACTTGCTAATTTTGTCTTTTGATAGTAATGGTGGCAGTAGTAATGATATTGTGTAGCGAGGTGATGGTTATAATGATGACGAGTTTGACGATGACGACGATGATGAAGACGATGGCGATGGCGATGACGATGACGATGATGATGATGATGATGAAGATGGTGATGATAATGACGTTGATAATGATGCTGATGATGATGATGAAGACGATGGCGATGGCGATGACGATGACGCTGATGATGATGATGATGATGAAGATGGTGATGATGATGACGTTGATAATGATGCTGATGATGATGATGATGACGATGACGATGGTGATGATAATGATAATGATGATGATGAAGATGATGATGACGATGACGATGGTGATGATAATGATAATGATGCTGATGCTGATGATGATGACGATGACGATGACGATGGTGATGATAATGATAATGATGATGATGATGATGATGATGACGATGACGATGGTGATGATAATGATAATGATGCTGATGATGATGATGATGACGATGACGATGATGATGATAATGATAATGATGCTGATGATGATGACGATGACGATGGTGATGATAATGATAATGATGCTGATGATGATGATGACGATGACGATGGTGATGATAATGATAATGATGCTGATGATGATGATGATGACGATGACGATGGTGATGATAATGATAATGATGCTGATGATGATGATGATGACGATGACGATGGTGATGATAATGATAATGATGCTGATGATGATGATGATGACGATGACGATGGTGATGATAATGATAATGATGCTGATGATGATGACGATGACGATGACGATGACGATGGTGATGATAATGATAATGATGATGATGAAGATGATGATGACGATGACGATGGTGATGATAATGATAATGATGCTGATGATGATGATGATGACGATGACGATAGTGATGATAATGATAATGATGCTGATGATGATGATGATGACGATGACGATAGTGATGATAATGATAATGATGATGATGAAGATGATGATGACGATGACGATGGTGATGATAATGATAATGATAATGATAATGATGAAGATGATGATGATGATGATGACGATGATGATGATGATAACGATGGCGATGACGATGGTGGTGATGATGGTGATAATGACAGATCGCTCACAGAGAACTGATTCAAAAGTACGTATTTAAATTCTAGTAACATACCGCTGAGCTCCAAATATAATGTGGAATCCACCCAGTCCGCTGATTTGCACTGTAAGAACTCTCTTTACTCCACCATTTTCGGTTATCATACTGATAACGGTCATGGTCTGGTCATCCGCCATAACCGGCGTAAAAATCCAAGCGCATATAACGATTTTTTCAAACCACGTGTTAGAGAGAACATATGTCACGCGGTTGATCAGAGATTCTGTTTCTCCGAAGATAAGCTCAAAGTCCTCAGCTGGGAGACAAAAATAACAACATTGATTTACAGCGACTTCCATAGTCCTGCCTCGAGACAGTGGTACACTACCTTAGAGAGCCTAGTATTGCATGACGAAAGAAGGGCCTGAATTTAATGTACTCATAAATTATACGGGTATGTGCAGTAATGGGGGAGGGGGCGGGGTTAGGGTGAGATTATTTCTTGAAATTGTTAGTGCGGGCGTGTCAGCCGGTACTCCAATCCTAACATGTCATTATTCGTACCCCTTCTAGGAGTGAATGAGGAAGAAATAAGCAACCATAGCTGCAATAAGAGGAATTTCTCTTGTTCGATTCCTGTACTGACTTAAAATCACGCTGGTCATTCATGCATTTAGTTTATGCATACACTTGCAGTTTGCGTCTAAATTTTCAAGACAGTTTCCCCTCCTCTTTCAATAAATACTCCTTTTTTGAGTTTTAAATCACAGAAAAGAATGAACCTTATTAATTCTTAACCACCGAGTAAGAGGTTAAATTTCCTTTTCAGTGTTTCTCATTTTTCTGTTTTATACTAATTGAAAACTAAAGAGTGTTAGATTCGTCATTTGAATACGCTCTTGTGGTTTCTGTAAAACCTATACCTACTCGGAATACCCATAATTTCAGACCATAGTGGCAAACTGTACGACTCATTTTAAACATCAAAGAAGCTCAAAAACCATATCCTTTGGGCATCACATACCAGTATAACTTGTTTAAGTGAGTATGCTTTATCTCTCTCGGGACAGATCGCTTGGTGGTGTAGTCACTTTGACATTCTCAGTCCGATCTTTAGGCTCAAGTCTTGAATGGATTATGCGTTTCTGTTAAATTCTCAAATTCTAGGCATTGGTAATTTTGAGTGGCAAGATTTATTGCATTGAGAAAATGGACATTTCGCATGATTTGGTGTTTATATTAAATATATGATAAGGGATGATGAGGTGGACTTCTTCCTCTAATCTGAAACGAGGAGCGATGACACCACCTCCCTCCCCCCTCGTCTCCTTCAACTTAAGTCAGGTCCTCCAGTTTCCTCGACCCAGTTCGCGCTAAATGAAAAGGACCAGAGGGTACAGATTTGAGATATCGTGTCATTCGAAGATCTGTTTCTAAAGAAACCGTTACGCTTTGTTGCCAGGTAACTAAAAACTTAGGGAAGATTCGTTTTCAAGGTACTCTAATCTGCAATCCATTTTATCCTCGCTTTTCACTGGTTTCCTAGCGTCATTGTACCTTCATTCAGGGTACAACAAAAACGAAGAAAATATTACCCTTGACACTAAAACGAGGTTGAAAGAGTAAAGCTAGTACTCGCTGACGGGCTGCTCGCATTGAGCGCCTGTAAAATCACTAGAACAGCTGCATTGGAAGCCACCGCCATTCTCAGTGCACCCTCCACCGTTTTTACAGGGGTTAGAGTCACATGGACTTGCTGCTGGTGAAGGATCTTCCCCCGACATCATTACTGGCTGGTACTCCAATTCTCCAACTGTTATATAGAATTAATTGCAAACATGAAGCAATTAGCAGCACGCTGCACTTACCAGCATCGTATAAGGATATTCCCATCGCAGGTAATCACGCAGCATTTCAAATGCTAATCTCGAGTTCGTTAAAACCCTCTAAAAATCCCCTGCTTTAATTGTCCTGTCTAAGAATGAGGCGAGCATACGAGTAGAGTATACACTGTACTCCGAAAGGTGTCACGCTTTCAGGGCGTAATCAGTCAGAGTTGCTTAGCAACTCCAAGAAGATTGCAAGCGCGGGCTGGTCTCGGAGACCAAGATTTTCCATTACATGATACTTTTTTTCGCAGACTGGTAAGTTATAAACCATTATGGTTTTGGAAGTGGCCTGGTCCATTAGTCCTCCCCAGTGTCACTCACGTTTTGGACACTTGCCCCAGAGCTTTCGTTCGAAGACCGCTCTTGCTCGCAAAAATACGTCTGTTTTGCAATCTAATTAGTTCTATCGCTCCCTCTCCCTGTTTTTCTTCTTGATTTTCAATGCGGGAATGAATAATGAGCTCTAAACAAGCATAAACGTAAAGAGTGATACTAACATATGGGCTGCTCGACCTCACATCTTGTGCCAGTGAACGACTCAGTACAGTTGCAGTGATAGCCGTTTTCACTACTGAGTTCAACACATGTTCCGCCGTTTTGACAGGGACTGGAGTCACATGCGCCCACAGTCACGACTGGAGGTACAGTGGGCTTAAAGCAAGAATTGAAGACGTGATGATTACGTTAACATTTGTGAAAGTACGTAAGTGGATGTTACCTCAGATAAAGTTTTCCAACCTTTGGTAATCATAAGATTTTAAGGATTCAAAAAGTTTCTTTTAGAAATTTTCTTTTAATGAAGTGGGAACCTTAAGTAGCGGCAGAGAGATCGCTTAACAATATTTTCCCAAAAAAAGAAATAAATAAAGGACTGGAAACAAATTCTTTTTCTCGTTGTTCTACTCACCATATTAATGTTTGAGGTTCCAAACTCAGGCTCCTCACTTCGCTGAGTGTGATAATCAATGTTGTAATACACAAAGTCTTGGTTAGCCTCAATTGCTGCCTCGCCTGCTTCTTTTCGGCTCTTTTTATTTAAAAAGCAGTTATTTCCACTGCCCTGTTTTTTATAATTAATCGACTTGCAGTCACTAGCCGACACACATCGCTTCACGCACGCAAATACAGAGCTATCTTGCGCCTCTTCGTGGTCTGTGCGAAGAAAAGTACCTATGGCAGAAAGGTCAACTTTGATGAACAGTGTCAAATTTAATTGATATAATATGTCCAATTATTGTCGCATTTTTAATTGGTTCTTACTTATGATCAATTGGAGGACAGACGCATAGATAGCGTCATTACCATTTTTTGTTTGTGTATTGTATAAAACAAGTGGATTCCATTTTGCCGTGCGCTGTTCGGTAACTGATAACAGAAGAGCGTCAAAACGTGGAAAGAACATCAGTGATACCCTCGGCTATCGCCGTGTATGCCACTTTGTTGTTCTTACCACATTAAGACGAAAGCCACTTGGACTAAAATAATTAATTAAACACTGATGCAACAAATCGTCGTTAAAATACTCAATAAGTTCTCTGATTCTTATCAGCCAATAAGAAAATAATCCGAGCAACCGTTGCTATCGTTTCTCTCGAAGACGAGCACGAGAACGCAGCAGACTCTTTCGTCATTGTTTTTTTTTTTTTTTTCACGTAACACGTTTGTGGACACATCAAAGCATCGTTTGCCTCCTTAGGTTGCCTTACGTGAGATTCCAATCGAAAGGGCCAATTTCTTTCCCAGGGTTTTAACCGCCCCTTCCAATTTCAAAGGGAAAAGTCCTGAGAACGAGGTTGGCCCTTTCGCAACCTCGTTTCCAGAGCTTCTCCTTTTGAAATTGGGATTACTCGTCAGAGTGATGAAGGGCTTACCTATTTCCGAGATAAAAATTGGCACAAGATTCTGATTGGCCAAGGACACCGTAATGCACTGCAGGATGAATGTGAAAATAAGGCGTCCACCTTGCGCCATTATGCTCCTGAAGAACAGCACAGTACAAAAATATTGTTATGTTATTGTTTCAGATAGTGAGGTTTTATTTTAATGATCTTATTTATTAAACAAGTTTTTTTTAGAGTGCAATTAAGCTAATTCACTCGAAAAGAAGGACAGATAGTTTTTCTTTTTCTTTTTCGCTATTTGTAGTTATCAATCAGGCACAACAAATAACGATCCCTTGGCGACTGGTAGCCATGCTAAGCATAACATGAAGTAATTCAGGAACCTTCCTTCTAAATTTTAAAGTTAAATTAGCAGAGGGTAACGCGCAAGCACCGGTTAATTGAAAATCATCTGAGGGCCGGTCGGTTAGCACTATGGCAGAATTAAAAGATGCCCCAAGAATTGATTTTTCTGGTATAAAAATGTATATCACTGGTTATGTTTTGAGCAGTTAGAGATTACTTAAGCTCAAAACTAAAGGACAAACAGCAAACAACATGAACAGGAAACCTCATCGAAAAGTTAAATAAAATAATATTATTTCTCGCTAATCCTGGGTTAGCTTAATCGGGCTTTGAACAACCCTGCCCTGTTTGAACTGTCAATAGAAGTGGGCAGGAAGTGGGTTTTGAAATATTCGGTGATGAGCTAGGAGAGAGGAACTTGAAATGATCATGTAAGCGCCAAAACAATTCTCAGAGTATCAAACAGGGTGTTTCGAGCTAAACCTCACTCGAGTTTCGCCGAAACAAAACATTTTCACTACGTACTGAGGTAGTCTGTGTAAACACAGGCAAGTAAAGTTACATTTTCAGCCCAAAACATTGATCTACGCTTACATCAAAGTTCTGTCCAATTTAACAGCCTGGTCATTATAGACAAACGTTTCACGTGGAATAAAAATTATGTGGATCGATTAACACACGTTCAGGATGAAAAATCTTAGCCATTACTTTGTGGTGAAAGAGGTGACCTCTAGTGGAGGTTCGACTATAATTTCGCTGAGTTATCTGAGTTATTTTTCCTCAAACAATAAAAACATAAGTTATATCGCAATCTTTGCTTCGATACGGTGCATCGAAAGTTAACAAATTAAGTTCTCTGAATTACCAAGTTGTCTTACCTCAAACAAGATTCAGTTGCAAATCGATCTTTCTCGGAGAGAACCTTTGAGTTGTTGCGCCATAGTTGCACTTTGTCTTAAAAACCTGATACAATTAGAACAAGCTAGGCTTTTTTCGCAGTTTTATTTCCTTGTACAAACACGGAGCAGAAGCGTCTTCAAACAAAAACTGGACTAAAACAACTCTCCGGGAATTCTAACAGGAGAAAATAAAGAAACTACAGCTGCAAAAATGTAAGACGTTCCCGTGGGATTACTGCCTTGTCCGCTCGTTCAATAACTTATAAAAGAAAGACATCTATCTTTCTTTCTTTCTTTTTTCTTTTTTAAAAAAAGGGCTTTATTATTGGCAAAAACTCGGTTTCCAGACATATATTTTGGAAAATTTGTTTCAGATAAATGTTTTTTGTATTATTGTTATCATGTCTCTCTGTTATGTACATAAACTTAACAAGAAATTAATGTTATTTTCAATCAACAACAAAGGGATATAATATAGCTGTTTTTAAAAGCTTTCTAACTTTTTTGTGCAACTGAAACTTCTAGGTTCAAAACAGTTGGTGTGAATTAATAAAATATAAGATAATGAACAACTTTGTTTGGTTAAACTAAGAGTGGAGTGCAAAAACTGCAATATTTTTGCAGTCAATTAGGAAAGGTCAGAATGTTCTAGAGGTAAGACGTTGATTGGCTTACATTAAAAAGACGTCATTCTACACTTTACAAAATGCAAATCAAACAAAGGACTTCTCACGTAATTTCACTTGCGCTTTGTCAAAACTCTGTAATTTTTTTCGCGCAAAACCGCGTCCAGACGTCCGTCTAACCAGCCAAATTTAAAGATAAATGTATGGAAAATCTTCTAGCCAAGCTACATCCTACAAAATTGGTGAATACAATCTTCTACCTAGTATTTTACCACCGAGGGGGTTCTCCCAGAAAAAATTGGCGGGGGTGTGAGCCCGCTTCCAAACCCCCTTACCCTATTTATGACTAAAATCTGCGATTTTCCCCTACCCTATTTATGACCAGACCAAAAATTCGATACCCTACCTATGACCGTTGCGGCTGACACAGTTGCCCCAAACATAATTTTTGAAGGGCTTTTGTTGATGGTCTTATCGATAATGATGAAAAAGTAGCTTCTTCCAAACAACATACCTTCTTTAAGACTAGAGTGCAAAAACCATATCCTATTTAAGACCAAAATGGCCAAAATCGATGCCCTATTTATGACCAAAACGGCTGAAAAGCCATACCCTTTGGGGCCGCATATACCTACATAGCCCGTATAGGGGACTATAAAATGTTTAAGCAAGCAACCGGAACGATGATCCTGCTGGTATACGTTGGATCAATAGTGATCTAATCGGCTTTACATGTAAAATGAAGAATACAAAAGCAAAAACCGACACAACGTAGAATGATTTTTTGAAGGTGTACTATATTTCGGCTGGCCAAACCAGCCTTCTTCAGGTACAATGGAAGATTTTACATTGGTGCGTGTGTTACTTGTGCTACTTGTCCCTACATTTCTCATGGACTTACTACATATACCTTCTTTTCTACCGGGGAAACGCGCGCCATAAAATCCAACCTGACCTGTGACACTAAAAACCTCATCTACATGATTCAATGTAACCGCTGTAATTTACAATACATAGGAGAGACGAAACGACGATTAAAAGACCGATTTAATGAACACCGCCGTACCATAGATAACCCTAACAACAAATCTAAACCTACTACAGCCGCCGAACATTTCCTGTCCTCTCCTAACCACACTGCTAACGACATGCAATTAATCCCCATCGAAAAAATCGTTTCTAACCGAGACTCTATCCGTAAGGCCAGGGAAGCTTTTTTAATTCAAAAAGGCAGAACAATTGATCCTAATGGTCTGAACATCCGCGAAGAAACATATTAATTGTTTCCATTTGTTTTCTTTTATTATGTTCCTTTATCATGTTATTTTATTTTACCGGATGCTTATCTTCGATTTACACTATCTATTACTTTTGCGTAAATATCGGCTACATAAAAACACGCACCAATGTAAAATCTTCCATTGTACCTGAAGAAGGCTGGTTTGGCCAGCCGAAATATAGTACACCCTCAAAAAATCATTCTACGTTGTGTCGGTTTTTGCTTTCGTATAGGGGAGTACTCCCCCCCCCCCCCCTTTCCCCCGCGATTTTAACGTTGCGATTCACAAATTGTGTAAAATTCAATTTTGGAAAAAGTTATTTGCCTTCGGATTTCCATACAAACACTGTAATTTCTGACCGCCTTGCATACTCGTCAAGATGGCATCGAAAACCGTGATAAGGTCTATTGCTGAAACAACTCACTCAGGAAAGAGTTAAGACTGAAGCAGAGAAGAGGGAGAGATACTGGCGTGACAAATTGTATTATCGACGACGAGGACCATGCAGACCTCAATTGAATTGCATGTTCAGGTGCACAAGGAAAGAAAACGAAAGAAAAAGATTCTACAGACCACCAGCAAGAACGGTCACGGGTGGCATCCTAAGTGCATGCCTTCTCCTCTTTCTTTTTGATGTATCCTCCGGTCGAATTCGGCAGCCTTAACTCCGTCTTATGAATCTCAGGAATCTGTATGATACTAGTAACAGTAATGGTCTATGGCAAAGAAAGCCCAAAATGGTAGAAATCACCAAAAACCACAAAGGTCACACATGGAAAAGTTAGTTTTATTAGTCTTACTTGTAGAATGTTCGTATTTCGGAATATTCAACGTTATAAATCAACGATATTTCGTTCCCCATACAACTTCTCATAAAGCGGGTTCCTCGCGTAAGCTACAATTAGCCTCCTACTCGCAGACATTCTTTGGGGTCGTCATGCAATCTTCCTCCCTCACATGAGGGAAAACGATTGCGTGACGAGCCCAAAGAGCGTCTGCGTAATAGTTCAGACTCGCACAACGCGAGAATCAATGTTGCGCTCTTCTCGAGACTTGAGCTTAGTGCGTTTGTGGTAAAATTGAACGGCACTCAAGGCGTGCGTGCAACAACAACAACGACATTTATTTCTCCCATTCGCTCCACCGAGCAGCCTGTATACATTCGCCCCCTTCCCTCAAAAAAATTGAGGGAAATCGTTTTTTTTAAGGGCTGGGGGCGGATGTACACAGGCTATCCACCGAAATATAGTAATGAAATCAAAGATTTGGACTTGATCCAGGACCAACTGACTGAGATAGTGCGGAACAGAGGAGAGCGGAAAGAAACTACAATAGCGTGACTAGAAATTCACAACTTAAAACTCACATAGCTCAGTTCAAGTCTTTTTATTAAACTTTGATTGAAAACGCTTTTGAGCGTTTAAACATTTCACGCATTTGTTTTGCCGTACGTTAGCGTATCATCTTGTTAATAACAGAATTCCATTTTCTTGCTGTGTATGTCCCTGGTGTTCATTGGTCATCCTCAACTTCCAGCTGACGGGGTCGGTAGAGTAAAACATATGCACAATGCCAGTCACCTAAAAAGAAAATACAATTATTGTAGATAATATGGTAGGCCATTTCCGAGTTGCTTTGTGCCTCTATTTCAAAACGACTCTTCGTGCAAAAGGAGTTTTATTTGCACGAAAATAAACCTGTCTAACCATTTCATATGAATGGTTTGTGCAGAGGCACAAGGTAACACAGAAATGGCCTATTTAAAAAGCAGAGACTCTGACGAAAGTCATTGTCAATAACAGGACAGATGCATTAAAACTGTCGTCAATTTATTTTTTACGATAACAAATTGTCAAATTGTCCGCTCTCGCTCGTTGACGCATTGCATAAATTATAAATTCATGTGTCTGTCCGCACATTAACGATGAAAACTAGCCAATGAGCGCGTGAGAATTTCTGCAGTTATCGTAAAATCTTGTCTGATCCAGCATGTTCGGACGGTGTCGGCTCATAGTGCTGGGGAAATAACTTAGAAGACTTGAGGAAGTTACAACTGTCTACACTCCAGCACTTTGCTGACTGGAGGTTAAGCTTTCCACTGTTTGTTCCACTTTCCATTTGTGTTATATATAGCTTATAAACTGGTGAGTAAAAATTTAAAACCCTGTGTTCTGTTCATCCAGGGGCCATTCTGTGTGGGGTTATAAATTATACATTCATGTGTCTGTCCGCACATTGACGATGAAAACTAGCCAATGACCACGCGAGAATTTGGGACACTGTAACGAAATATGCTGGGGTGAATTAGAGAACGTACCTCCACCGGAGAGTTTCAGAATCTGTTCTGTTGTGGTGGTCGACATGTTGTCATCATCGCACTTCACCCACTCATCTGCAACACAAAGCACCAAGTATTGTAATCTTTCTTGTTTCCCTGTCGTTCGTTTTGTCTCGAGGATCATTGATTGAAAGGAAGACAGGAATATGGGATAGAAAAAAATCATAAATCTTCCGCAACACCTTTTTGTATTACACCCAACAATCCTTAGTGTAAAGAACAGAAAATCGACGGGCGAAAAGCTCTGACTTGTAGCTCGTTTGGAAAAAATATGCTTTACGTTTTGTGGTTTGGGTCAATAAGATACAAGTCACGTTCTCTGGTCGCTTACTCTCTCTGGAGTAAGTTGCTAGAGAGGCAGGTAAAATATCAAGCAATATCAAACATATCAATTTGTGAGCTCTTCGTGTGTTAGACAGACTACAGCGAACGCTGTTACCTCCTTTCCTTCTTATCCATGCCAGGTAATGTCCCGAGGACGACGACCGTCCTTGATGAGTCAGCACCGCGGTCAGTTCGTAATATCCACTGTTGTTTGAACCAATATCTTTAGAGAAAATAACAAACCATATTTCATAAACAGTGACAAAAATGGAGCTCGTTTACTAATGAAGAGTTCTTAATTCCTTTTCGCATCTCATCCACACTTAAATGATGGTAAGACCTAACAGTGAAAAGAGAGATTTTTGAAACGCTTGTATGACAACTTTCTATTGTGTCCACAGGTTACCACTTTCCGAAAGTGCACTGACTGAACGCGTCGTTTTTTGTGCGGCGTTCGAACGGAGAAAAACGATACGAAAACGTCCACTTGAACACCTATATCCCAGTGTCACGACGGCTTTAAAGGACTGGACCTATTAATTTCTGTTAAAATTTGTGCAAAGTTGTAAGATTCTGACCATCAGGAAATGAGAACGGTTCTAGTCTTGTCTTCTTGTCAACGTCCATCGGTTCCTTTGCTCCTTCCTTTTTACGATTCTGAAATTAAAAAAACAAACAAAGTATAACAGACGCTCATAAAACAAAAAAAACAAGGTGGGAAACAGTGGCAATGTGGTGAACATTGTATAAGGAATGAAACTATTAAAATGAAGGAGTATTAGCTATGAGTAACTTGAAAATCTAAATGTAGTTTGGCGGGGTGAAATGTGGTAAGAATGAAACAAAAACATCAAACATGGATGCAACCAACTTCTTACAACTAACATCCATCAAACTGTATGTTAACCAGCACAGAGAATGGCTATTTTGAACACGGAAAGATTCAACAGATCTTTTTTGCGGAAGCTGTTTTGTTTTCTGAGGATCACGTTTGCTTGTCTCACCGCAGCCTCTTCCACTTTCTTGTCCTCTATTTCTTTAAATTTCGTTCTTGCAGGCATCAACTTTTGCTGTAGTTCTTCACTGCACAAGTCAAACACATCCAGGGACATTGGAAACTTAACATCCTGTTGTACAAATAAAGGAAACACAACGCGTCTTTATCAAAACTGAACTCAAATCAACACTGTACTGAACAACTTAAGAGTCACCTGTGAGAGCATCTTGTTTCACCCGGCGAAAAACAAGAGCCGAAAAAACCGGATGCTCCCGTAGGCTATATAAAGGGCAGGAAAGTCGAATCAGGGCAGGCTTTGAGCTAGCATCTGATTGGTTGAAACGACAAGATCTTTGCTCCAACTGATTAGAGCGAATCGCAAGAATTCTTGGCTATCTTTAAGGTCTCTAAGCGAAATGATAATAACATGACTGATAAATACTCTCTTAAGTTAGGAAACACTACTCTTACCCATTAAATTAGATCAGGAAAAACTAGATTAAAAGCAAAACAGAGAATAAAACCTTCAAGCCCTAAGAGCCTTACCCTACCTTGAGAATTTTGGCATTAATAGCGTCTTTCTCCTTAAAATAAAACCTGACAAACTGGACAGTCAAGTAAGCAGGGAGACGACTCAGCTTGGACTGAGGAGCAAGGAAACAATACAAATCAAGTTACTTAAGTACTTAGCACGGTGAAAAATGTTCCAAATATCAGAAACGTTGTCAATTCAAGAATATAGTATAAACAGGTTGCAAAACGTTTGGTGACTTGAAAAAATGTACAGTAATCTCTTCCTCATCGAAAAGATACTTTTACTCAGTAGGAATGAGCAAAAAACTCATACGATGCGTGACACTGCCGAAAAGTTGTATATAAGGCTCAAAATGCTCTGAAAAGTGTCAAATTTGTTCTGATAAACTAAACGTTTTGGGCTTAGCCCTTCTTCCACTGAAGAAGGGCTAATCCCGAAACGATTAGTTTATCAGGAAAAAATTTGACACTTTTAAGAGCATTTTGAGCCTTATATATAAATACTTTTACTGCACATTAGTAAGTTATTTGCATTAAGATCCGATGCACATAGCTAATTAGAACGAGACAATGTGAAAAAACTTAAAACCTTCTTTTTTCCGCACATCTACAAGCCAAAGATCGTTCCTTTTTCGCCTTACCAGAACATCATGGTTTAATTAGGTCATCAAACGAAATGCTGTAAGACAACTGAGGAATTTAAAAGATTAGCTAGAATTAAACATGAAGGATGGATTTATTATATAGATAGACTTACTGTCTTGGTGTACACTGCGTCTCGGCCAAGTGTTGGCGAGCGTTTTTCGATACCTTCCTCAAGACGCTAAAGAATAAAGGCAAATTAATACCATCATAACAACATGCAAGAAATAAAGAGAAACTAAAACACAAACAAACAAAAGACCAAATGTTTGCAGGAAGAGACTCCAAGAATTTTTTTAACACTATTAGAGAGAATTGAATAAGAAAGGCTTGAGGGAATATTTTCAATACAAAAATTAACGAAATTAATAAAGGACATTTCGACTTACACTTTTAAGACCAGTGTGCAGGTACTTCACATCTGAAAATCAGAAGAGAACAGTAAGCAACACTTCATTCAATATTGATACAAAGTCAAGCACATGGGTCATGAAGAAATGGATCTCTGAAGGGATATTGAAACTTGTCATGAAATATTAGAGACAAATAAATATTTTATTATCACCAAAATTATCTGGCTGAGTACTATGAAGAAAAGTACGAATACCTTAAATTTTATATTATATGTAGACCCTTAGAGAGTTAAGAAATCAAATAACAGCAGGGTTGTTTGATTCATCTGTTTTGCTATGTGCAGACTGAAGTCTTCTAAATAGGCTCTTTGCATGATCCGGTCACATGGTATAAAATCACCCATACTGGTGCGCAAGTTGCGCAGTGGGACTTCCAAAACAAAGGCAGGTCCAGGTGGACTGGTACGAGTTGCACTGTTTTGGAAGTCCCACTGTGCAACTTGCTCACCAGCATGTGTGATTTTGTACCAAGTGACCAGATCGTACAAAGGGCCTATTGATCATCACAAACCTTGCGAGATAAAACAACTCAGTTGAAAAAGCGTTTCATTGGACTTGGTTTCTGGCTCATCTGGGGCCTCCGTACACTTCATACTAAACCACAGTTAAGAAGTAAAACACTGATAAATGTAGAATAAAAATAGCTATCCCTACTCCTTTGTAACACAACAACAAAAAGACTTTAATTACCACTCATTTTAATAAGAGAATATAGCCCAAAGGATACACTGATTCAGACTCAATTCCTGTAGAAAACAAAAACAACAAAGAACTCAGTCCTCTTTTTGTTCTCATAAAATATCAATGCTTGATGCACATACGCACATCCTACAGTAATAACCATCTCTGGGCAAGCTTTTGTGCAAAAGCATGATATCTTTACAAGTGAAAATAACATGTTATCTTCACATGGCAAGAGATCACCGTTGCTATGGTTGCATAATATATTGCACACTTTTCGCAGTGAAAGTTAAATTGTTTGGTATTTCATTGATGTTGATATAATAAATAGAACATTACATGACCACTCAGAGATACAAAATTTCTCTTCTTGTGTTGAAAAATGTTTCACTCATTCGCTATGCTCACTCATGATATATTTTTCAATACTCAAAGAAAAAATTTGTATCTTTGCCTTGCCATGTAATAAATATCCTCCATGACCAACATGTTCACTCACCAAAATATTGATCAATGAATCCTTTAGCAGCAGCAGCAGCACTAGCTCCACCATGGTCTTCATTTTCTTCAGGTTTTATAGCTGGTAACTTCTGCTGCAGCATTCGAACAATCTGTGTCCAGCATTCATTTGCATCCTACACATATCATTAACAGACATGCAAACTGTTTCAGTCAAGTCACATGTGATTAGTTTTCATACCCCTTATGTAAATCAGTGTTTTTTCACCCGCTCTCTTGTCACTTACAGAAGCAGCAGCATGATTTTAAACAAAGTGTATAGCATACATATATCTGCATGTATAGTTTATATCAATTTTGTCTGTTATAAACATGGCTTTAAACATAAGTCAGCAGAATTTAGCATTGACTTCCATCTGCCATAAAGAATAAATTATTTTTACCTGTTGCATGTATATTCCTTGTTCTGTTTTCTCCGCAAACTGAGGAAAGACCCTGTGTAGTATCTATAAAAGAGAGGTAAAAACAGCCATTTAAAATGAGTTTTTTTCTAGTTCGTTTAGAAGTGTACAGGTACACAACAAAAAATGGAGTGATTTTGACTTTGTAAAGATCTAAACATTTCAACAACAGCAGAATCTTCATCCCTAGTTATATTTAAGACCCCAAGTGCTGATCAGTTGGATAACAAACCTGGGGCACTCTAACACCCTCATCCTGCAAGACCCTGACACATCCCATGATACATGGAAACATGTTGCGCTACAGAAATGCTAACAAGTCAAAAGACAATGCACAAGGTTTGATACTGCACTATGTGACACAGTTACTCAAATCCTTTTAGTATCAATTCTAAATCCTTTCTGCTTGAGAAGCTGTTGTTCTGCAGTTGATCAAGTTGATGACATATTAATACCTTTTCTTCCAAAAAGTCTTAAGTTATACTACATGTATGTGACACACATTACTCCCTTGAATTTCCCACAAAAAGTTTCAATTTGAATGTGAAGAGTATCACAAGGAACAAGACTAGTCCAAAAACCATAAAGTTTTGCAAAATTTACAACATGTAGTTCCCAATTACCCAACTAACTGTGCAACCTGTTGATACAAAAGAATTGCCCAAACCTGCAGAAAAATAATGGGTGGCAAAGAATCTGGTGTTTTGTCCATGATTTTGTAGAGATCTCTGAGTGCCGCTGTAATTGAGTGCGCTGAGTCCGTTGGGCTTCCAAGAGTGTTGTATCTGATACATAAAAATGCCACAAGATTTATTTGCTTTTTAAACAGTGGTCTAAAGGAATACAATTTCCAGTAAAGAAGCAGCATATTAAAAAATATCCAATACATGATAAAGATCAAATTAACAAGAATGCTTGAGAAAAACGGCCATACTTTACAAGTGAATCCTTTAGTTCCGGGACATTGCGCAAACATTGCACAGTTGCATTCATGTAACAGGTGTTTCCAAGATTCTGAAGCCCAGTTGGCATTTCATACTAAAAGGAAAGAAGGAATCCAACAACAATTCAAGTAGAAGGATTATATGACAGATCTGTTTAAGTTATGGCAACATGTTCACTGAAACACGAGCAACCCAATCACTAATAAACAGGGTATTAAAACTGGGAAATAGGATGTACTGTAAGTGGTGATAATGTAACTGTAGACACAGGCGTCCCAAACTCACAATTCGAGGAATCGATCAAATATTAATGATTTATGTAGGCGTATCGAGTGAGACATGACTGCCTTAAGTGCGCTGTGTTGTGTTACACATTGGGCCACTGGGAATTTGAGCGCTCTACAAGGCATTACAACATATGGAATTTAAAATAATGAAGGATAAAATCGCGTGATGAAATAAAATGTTACTTTTTTTGTAATAAAATTAAGAAAATATACTCACCTTGCCAGGTTTCTGCTGACCATTTGGCCTATTTTGTCGTTTTTGGGGGGTTTTCAGGTGTTTTTCGCAGCTTTCTGTAGACGAAGTCAAGGCTGGACACTGCTGTTTCGAAAGACCTGGACCGTGAGGCTGTTTTCTCGCTGAAATTCAAATCTGCTGCTCGATTTTTCCCTCCAACGCAAAGAAGGATAGTCCATCGGTCCCCTTTTCCAGTCGGCTTGGAAAAATCTTCAAACTTTTTGCTCCAATTGGAACAATTTTTGCTTCACTACTGGAGCTTTCAACTTTACGCCACACCTTGTGACTGTCCTCCAGACTACAGCACAGCTTGAAATCAACATTAGTGACCGCTCCTGTGTGAGGCATCAACATGCTCCCTTGGGGTCGTTGGGAGAGGGTTACATTTTTTAACCGAAATTTTTGACTGTGCGCCCGTCTGGTAAGTTGCATTTGTCACGCAGGAGCGGTTGCTAGTGTTGATTTCAAGCTGTGCCGTAGTCTTGAGGATGGTCACAAGGTGTGGCGGAAAGTCAAAAGCTCCAGTGGTGAAGCAAAAATCGTTCAAATTGGAGCGGAAAGTTTGAAGATTTTTCCAAGCTGACCAGAAAAGGGGACCAATGGACTATCCTTCTTTGTGTTGGAGGGAAAAATAGAGCAGGAGATTCGAATTTTGGTGAGAAAACCGCCTCGTGGTCCAGGTCTTTCGAAACAGCAGTGTCTAGCCTTGACTTCGTCTATAGAAAGCTACAACAAACACCTGAAAACCCCCAAAAAATGACGAAATAGGCCAAATGGACAACAGAAACCAGGCAAGGTGAGTATATTTTCTTCATTTTATTCTAGAAAAGTAACATTTTATTTCATTGCACGATTTTATCCTTCGTTATTTTTAATTCCATACAATGCCTTGTAGAGCGCTCAAATTCTCAATGGCTTAATGTGTAACACAACAGCATGCACTTAAAGCAGTCACGTCTGACTCGATACGCATACATAAATCATTAATATTCAATTAGAATCGTGAGTTTAGGATGCCTGTGCTGTAGATTGATCACAAAACTTCTTATGACCATCTCAACACATCATCAAGCAGATCTACACTGTAGGTAGACAGGTGAAGAGAATAAAGAAAATCAGCAACTAGGAGACATTGTCATTTAGCCTGTGTGGCAGGCATCTAAGGGAAAGGAAAGGGGAAAAAATGAGCATGCGAAGTGCAGGAGGATCGAGCGAGCAAAGTGTGGCAGGATCAAGTGCATAAAGCATGGGACGATTGAGCACGCAAAGCACGTGATCAAAGCGTGCTCGATCCTCCTGCACTCATTTTGACCCTTTCCCTCCCCCTTTTCCTCTCCTTCTACAGCCTGCCACGCAGGTTGTTTAATATTCTAAGAATCAAGAACTGTTTGAGATCCACTTACAGCTGAAGCTAACTGTGCTTCTGTCATGTCTTCAACAAACACAGTCTTTTGAGCAGGTGCTTGTGGCAATTCACCAACAGATCCCATCATCAGAAGGGTGATTCCCTGGGCAAAAAGTAAAGAAAAGTATCACAAAAGTACATCAGCCTAAAAGAAAAGCATTATTCTGTAATTTCCTGAATGAAAATTTAAAACCTTGTGATCTAGATATTTTGGTCAAGGATCTTCGAACAATCTACATGTAGGTTATGGCTGGTTTGCAGTGTCAAGCCATCAAAAATAAAAATCAGAACCATTCAATAAATTAAGTCAAGAAGCTGGGATATGAAAGATGATTGGTATATAAACAACCTCGCCAAGATTTAGGTCTGTGCAGTTTTTCACTCTCCCGCTATTCAGAGAAGTGTTTCACACAAATTTATAGAGCTTTATATGGAGTCGCCATGTCTGTGCCCCTTGAAGGGACACAAACATGGCGGCTGTAAAGTAACAGAAACATCTGTCATTGAGTTTTGCCATTGAAACGAAAAGTTATTACTCTAGAGCTCCGACACATTGAAATAAATACTTTTTCTATAGCAACAACTGTTTAGTTAGCAGAAACTTGAGCAATAACTCATCTTTTTGACTATTCGAGAGCCTTATCAGGTCGTCATTTTAATGTCACACAATGCATAAACTTGGAAATTCAAACGTGCCCTATTTCAAAATGAAGAACCCTGTCGAGCTTAAACGCTGCAAAACAGCAAGTTGTTAAAGGGTCTTACATCTGATGAAACTAAAACTTCAGAGGGATTGGTAATTTCTTATTTTGGAAAATGATGACGTCACATGAAAAGCGGCAATACAGATGAATAATAAAATTGGTCTGTAAAAATAGAAAACACATGTCATGAGATGTCACTGAAAAACTCAAACATTTGTCTGATCCTGAGCTTAGCACAACATTTAAGTTCACATAGTCACTCTTGTGTTTCCATCATGCTATTATGAAATGAAATTGACCCAATCATTATGTAAACCACCCAGTCAGGTAATTAGTTAGATAAATATGATTTAACTATTCCTAATACTTACATTTTTAATCTTGAAGTTTCCCCAATCATTATCCTGAATTGAAAAAATGGTAAATAAAAGTGAAGAGCTTCAACAATGCTTAAAATAAAATCCCAGGACCTTGGTCTTATTTTAAAAAAATGCAACTTAGAATAATAAAGCTAATGAAGTAAAGTTGTATATATACCTAATCCTTTGTGATCATGAGAAATTAAGAAAGCAATAGCACAAGGGGATATTGCAGTACCAATATGTAACCTTAGTCCACAACATCATTACAACCACTTTATATTTTTGGTCTGAGTAAGCACTCAATCAATCAAGCCAACCTGGTTGACACAGCCAGCATTGTAGTGTTTCACCCAGATATCTCCAGTTATTCTTGTGTACCCCACCCTACAAACACACACACACCTCCCCTTTCTGATGAAAATGTCTTTAAACAACCCCTGAAGGAACAACCTCGTAAGAGTTCCAGCCTCTGGCCTCTCAACCTTTGAAGATCTCTTTCCATGTACTTTGGGGTACTAAAATGAACTTTAGTGGCCCATGTCGTTTAATTAGAGATCACACTTCTTTATTGTTAAAAATACAACTGAAACATGCAATCTTGGCTCTTCCCCAGTCAAAAGATGATTTATTCCTATGATTTAAAAAAAATGGCGAACTGTATACTAAATATAACGTAAAGTTTAGTTGGATCACGTGGTCAATTTAGATATTCACAAGATTTGTCAATGATAGTGTTTACACATTTAAAAAATAATGCATCAATGAATTGAACGGGTAATCAATGTACCTTCACAACAGATCCCTTGAACATGACCTTTTGCCTTTCAGGAGCTACTCCTGATAACGCAAAAAGCTGCGCTTTGAACAGTTCTGGAGATTCGTCGCTGTCCAACTCCACATTCTCGAATTTTTCACGTCCCCACTTTACTGACACTACATTAAGGAGCAAACAAACCACAGATTACATCGACTACACAAGTGTTAAATCAGGATGAGACCGGGTGTAACGATGAAATCGCATACCTTTAAACACCGGCATTTTAGACAGATTTTTGACTAGAAAAGGTTGAGTAAATTTCTGATTCTTGAAAAGTTGTTAGAGTCTTTTGTTGACATCCGCTGACCTACTAGAACACAGTTTCCCACGGTCAAATCTGCGCCGTCTATATCCACGCTGAAATGACGTCACCACGGGTGACAAGTCCGCCTGGTTAGTGTTTCCAAGGACTGCAAAGTCCTTGTCACGAGGCTCAATCGGCCCATGATCATGCCTTCGATGAGAAGCACACCCAGTGCAAGCCCGAATCCCTTACGAATGATGAGCAAATTATTTCTCAATCGCAGTACGAGGTGAACATCACAGAGGGCAGTTCACACATGCGTGATCCCGATTTAGAAAACTCAAAAACTGTTAACAATACAGAAACTATGAACCAAACTTCAGCTCTCGAGGGTGTTCCTTCGCAAGCAACTGTGAACGCAGAAGAACGACTTCTTGTTGAGGATTTTAAACCCGGTCATGTTAGCCACGTGGACAACGCTTTTGAGAAACAAACTTCAGGACATGCAAAGACATCAGGTATCGACGGACCGTTAAATGTGTTAGCAAAAGCTTCAGATGAAGAAATTGAAAAAGTTGTTGACGAGTGTTGGCAAGGCATCGAAAATACGTGCAGAAACCAGCGGGATAGAACATCTTCATCGACTGAGTTGAAGACCAAAGGCTGGAGGGTTGTCAGACTGTTTGTTTCGTCGACCTTTGCCGACTATCATGCCGAGAGAGAAGTTTTAGTGAAAAAAGTATGTTTGACCTCAGTTAGAATTTTTGTTATAGTTAAAGTTAAAGTTTATGGGGTTGTCATGCACGAATACACTGGGTCACAAATAATGTTTTAAAAATAGTTATTTAGTTGCCGGTGTTTTAAAAGGCTATGTCAATAACAATTGAGGTTAAAATTCTAACTTAAGTACATTGTTAGAATCGAGGCAAACTGACTTTTGAGTAGAAAGTTGTCAGAATCTATGTTTCCATGGAAACCATTGGGGAGGTTGTCGTCCTTCCACAAGACACAGAAGTGTCATTGACACTCTAACTTGAGTTACATTATTTTATTTTTAAATTTGTTTTTTTATATTATTTTATGGAGGGGGAGGGGTGAAAAGTCTCAAGCTATAAGGTTGACTCATTGCACGTGACAGTTAATCTAGAAGAAGGGAGGGGATGGTAAGACAATCATTAGAAATGCCTACACCCAATTACTTTTACATTATACAGGTTGTTCCTGAGTTGCGTGAGTGGTGTGAAGAGAAGTCAATCCAGCTGATTGAATGTGATCTTAGATGGGGTGTCCCTAAAGATTCCACAACTGAAGCAACTATCAGAACTTGTTTGGGTGAACGTGATCGTTGTTCAGATGAAACTGATGGGGAACCATTTTTCTTGAACATGCTTGGAGAAAGGTGATGACTTATGATAAACAAGTATTTTTGTTTGACATTCAGGGTTTCAGGAGATACAATTAGTAGAGGAGACTTTTTCCGTCAGCTTCAAATCACCAACATGTTAATTTAAAAGTTTCTTCTTCTTCTTCATCATCATCATCATCATCATCATCATCATCATCACCATCATCACCATAAAATATTTAGCCCCCTAAATCTCAGACAAAAAGAAAAATTCAAAACTTACTTATATATATAACTGTAACTGTTTTTTAACAATAACAGAATTATTATTATTACTTCTAATAAAATGAAATGAAAAATACATGTATGCCTGCTGGACTTATTAATGCAATTTTACAGTACTTTTAAATATAACTTAAACAGTTAGGGGTGATTTTTTCCCACTTGTAGGTATGGATGGATTCCAAGTTCTTCTGAAATATCACAAGGGATTCAAGAAGAATACAAATGGATCTTTCCTACTTCAATAACACATATGGAGATCATACATGCAGCGTACAGAATGCAAAGTCAAAATGCGGCATTCCTTTTAAGAAATGCTGAGTTTCTCAATGATCTGCCTCCAGAGATGATGAAAGCATTTGTAGATGTTCATCCTCTAAACAAAGCACAATTAAAGGTTATTTATGTTAATTTATGGTGATGGTATACAGTAAAAATTTAAACTTAATTATAATAAAATAATAATTTGAGGCACCCAGGGGTTTCATTAACATTTTCAGTAGGAGGGTAACTGGCTCTCACAGGCAGACAAAGCTTTTTGAACTGAACTCCTTTATAAGAAGAACTTTCCTCTAGATGGTCAAACCAGTTGGGCAAAATCATCTTTACAGCCCAGTAATTTGCCTGGTACCAGGCCGTTAATGAATCCACTGGTAGAGACCTCAGCTGGGAGACTCAAAGCACTAGCTTTTGGCACAGGAATATCTGACATCATTTTGGTTTTCAGCATGAGGCATGATTGATCAATGAGGTATCACCTCAACAGGGAAATAAGTAGCTTTTGAGAGTGTTAACATGGGTGAGGAAGGGAGGACCTGAATGGGACCATGTCATCTCAAACATCTGTTATTCCCCCTCCCCCACAGCTTGCACCCCACCATGCTGATTGTTACCCTCTGTGATTTGTCAGAAATCTTGAAAAATAAAGAAGCTGTAAACAGTGAAACTATTTGTATTTTGTTTTTAGGCATTAAAGGATAAGCTGAGACAAAGATTCCCTGAACAAGTATTTGACTATTCCTGTCAATATGATGGGATTGACAGGTCATCGGGAATGGCAAAGGTATTTTTACAGCTGCCAAGTAATATAATTTCTTGTTTCTCCTTGGCTTATAAATACAATTTCAAGCAGAGTGGAGACTGGTGACCTTGTCACCTAGGTGACGTTACATTATACAGCTCCAGAAATTATCCATACCCTCCCCATGCAAAGTCACTGTTAATTCTAAGGGGGTGTGGTAGGGGGGTCGGGTGGAGGTCTGTGCTCCAGCAAGCAAGGCACTGTGAGAGATTATTCACATTCCCTTCCAAACATTTTCAAACTGGATTTACCAGTAACTTGGAAAGGTCTTTTTTCAATCCTGTTCTAAATGCCTTCTTATATTTTCAATTATTTCAGGTCAAACTCAAAGGGTTAGAAAATTTCAGTCAAGCTGTGCTTGAATTTTTCAAATCAGCCATTAGCAGATCAGTTCCTGAGGTGACTCAAGGACTATCCACAGAAGAAATTGGTAAGTCTGATTATTCCATTTAGACAGGATGCTGGGCCTACTAAGAGTCACCCCAACCCACCCTGGCTCAGTATTTTTGTTGATTACCCCAGGAGTATACATGAAAATGGATACTGTCATTTTTTTGGCTGGAAGCAAGCATTGTAAGAGTATTAAGTGACTTCCAAAACATTGCAACTAACATCAACCTCAAGGCATCTGCACCTCCCTGTTGCAAGGATTAGAATAAAAAAAATTTAGAACCACAAAGCTATATATATGTTTTTTTCGTTCCATCATTTTCTTTGCACAGAGCTCTCAATGCACAACCAGTTCATTGAACTGCGAGGTCAACTCGTGTTGGGACGGAGTAAAGAAATTTCTACTATAATGCAATATGTTGAGCATGGGACTATATCTGATGGACCCAGTGCAGAGGGCCTTGTTCCACTTATGGTCCTGGGCTCCTCAGGATCTGGAAAGTCAGCACTGATGGCTCGTTGTACACTGGAGATTAAAAAGCTTGGGTTGCCATTATTCTTCCATTTTGTTGGGGCTGGACCAGGATCTACAAATCCTGTCAAACTTGTAGAGAAACTAGTCCGATGGCTGAAGAGTTTGAGTGTAGCAGGTTTGTGAATTTGTCACTAAACATGTTTTTAAAAGTCCAAGCCGATTTTGAAAAGAATAATAATATCTGAAGTTGATGTGAGTTACAAAGAAAAACCTTCTTATCATCCTAAGTTAAACATTGTCATAGCGTTCCTCTTAGAAGGCTTGCTACAACTAAAATGGAAAATCTTTGAAGCTGATAGAGTTGATAAAGAGTGGAAAACAGGGAGGAAAGAAAGGGGAAGAAAAACGAAAAAGAAAGAAGAAAGAAATCGGACCAAAATCAGAACGACAGCTCTAAAAAACCTGAACTGAGTACTAAGTACTGAGTACTGAAGAAGTTAAAGATCTGGGTTGAAAGAAAATTGTCCTGTAGAATCATCAACTTTAGCTTTACCCTCCTATACAATTCTTAATATTGGAAGTAAACAAAAAAGGTGATCCCCAGCACTTTGTGTTAAGCGTATGGCCTAATTGGTTCTTGCTTGTTTTTGTTGCTACACCCTGAAGATCCTCCATATCTTGAAGACATGAGCAAGGAACAACTCCAACAAGAGATCAAGAAAGAATTAGAAGAAATTGGCAAAAGAGGTGAAGTGTTTGTGGTCATCATTGATGCAATCAATCAGGTAATTATAATACATATGTTATTTGCCAGCTGGAATGTCCATAAAGTGTAAAACTATGGCCGAGGTCTTGAAAGTGCTGCCCGAGGCTGCAGGCCGAGAGCAGCATTTTCAAGCCCGAGGTCACAGTTTTTCACTATACAGACCGACTCTAAGTCGGTAAATAACTTATTCAATTTTTCCTCTCTTTCAAATCACTTTTATAATTATGGACCTTTTCTACACACACATCGCGCACGCGTTTAATACCATGACGATGGCCAGAGATATGAAAATCCGGACCGGGCTAAGAACCAATTAGATTGTACGATTGGTTACCGTGCTTACTTCTTAACTTTCTTATTTCTCAATATCTCAAGTCCGTCAATCATAGAGAAGTGGCATACATGTATGTGCAGTGCATATGTCAGTGAGCAGGCAACCTGGCTAAGGGTCTATTGAAGAAGGATCTTTATCACGGACAGAACATTTCTCTATTTTTAACATCAAATCTACAGCCATACTGAGACCTCCGTTCTCGTTTTAAAACACTGAGTTTATCTATCGTCCTTGTCAAAACGATGCAAAAAACGTGTTCAAAGAGAAGAGTTTTCAAGACGCAGCGAAATAGAAAGAGCGGATACCTTTTGCTGAACACTCAGACGTAATTTACAATTGTGAATGTTGCGTCAAGAACGTTTTGTCTTATGTCACTGTTTCAGCAATACTCTATGCCCGCTTTGCTGAACTATTTTGGGAGATGGTTACACCAGAAAAGGTACTTTTCCAGGTTTGAGATTGAAAAAAGGAGAGATTCCACCAAAAAGTATAGAATAAGGGGACGGGAAAAGGGCGTGTCACAATATCTCGAACGCCACACCCAACGCCTGATTAATTCAAGTTTTTTGTAAGGGGACACTCATGTGAAATATGTTGGGACAAATTGCTCGATTATTAGCCTAGAGGCCATTTTTCCTTTCTTTGTTCCTTTCTGTAGTTAGCGGATGCTGAAGCAACAGACCACATGGACTGGCTTCCAAGTATTTTCCCGCGCAATATTCGTTGTGTGATCAGTGCAGTGACTGACAGTCGCTCTGCTCGAATCCTGTCCAGTGAGCAGCGCAAGCCCCATGCAGTACCACTTCATATAGGAGAACTTGACGAGTCCGCTCGACAAGAGATAGTGAAACACACTTTAGGAAAGTATAACAAGGTATTCCTCCGTTTTGTTTTCCCCATAAGCTAGACGTTTCCTAACTTTTGGGATTTTTAAGCTTCCAAAAAGGAATGAAACCGCTCTCAGTCACTTTGGTCAGATTATTAGGTCAAGAAATCGAATTAGAAAGCTTCTTCTTACTTAGACAACGGGTTATCTGCTGATGCGAACTAGCCAGCGCAATAAATACTATTCATTGTCGTATTACAATACAGGTCAAGAAAGAGTGGCTAACTCACCAGCATGATAGGCCCGCAGTGCGTGCAGTCGTTCTAGATAACTACATGTGTGAGTACATGTTGTTGCAAATCAAACGTTGAGAGATTTTCTATAAACATTTTACAATTAACTCTTTCATTTACTATTTCAAGAAACTCGATGCAGAGCAGATGGAGTTGTTAATTGGTTCAGCGGGGTCGTGTAATCCTCTGTGGTTATCGTTGTCGTGTGAAGAGCTACGCGTGTTTGGAGTCTTTGAAACAATCACTCGTCACATTAGGAGTTTACCAGCCACGTTAAAAGAACTTCTGCAGTTTATAATGAACAGACTTACCAATGAAGACCAAGAAAAAAACATCTACAAGGTATTTTATTTTTGAGTGGCCGCCTCTATAGGCTCCATTTCTGCCACTCTCTGAAATCCGCTCTGCTGGCGGTCTTCTTTCCCGAACAGCGGCTGGTCATCGAGCTTACCGCCTCTATAGTACTCTTCAGTGTCCTATTACAAATAAAGGTGGTATGCTCACGCGTAGAGTTTCGGATTTTTCTAGTCCAATCAGAATGTGAAATATTTCACGTCAGCTTGACGTCATCGCAAAATTTCATGTTGCTTAGCAATGTCCCTGCATAAACACGACAGTCCCTTTCCGGAAAGCTATACTGCCGAGTTTAGAGATTTTTGTCTCACAGATTCCAATAAAATTATGTCCAGTTTTTTTTCTCTCTCTCTCTCTCGTAGGTTTTAGGGCTGCTGGCGTGTAGTAAAGGTGGCTTAAGGGAAACTGAGCTCCAATATCTCCTCAGTGATGATTTCACTGAGTCTGTCCCGATGATGATGTGGGCTGAAGTAAGACGTACATTAAAACCATTTCTTAGAAACATTGGAGGGAGAAGAGAACAGGAAAGACTCGATTTCTTCCACGCATCAATACAAGAGGTTACGTAACCAGACTGTTTAATCTGTATTTTTCTTAACTGACTGTTCATAGCAGACTTTCATGGTTGGGAACAAAAGGAAAACGTACATCATGTTTTAATTAAACGATTGTCTGTTTTCATTGAGTTGTGCTACAAAGTTTTTTAACCAATCGCAGTGCACAAAGTATCTTTTTTGTGTTATATAAAGATGTTTATTACTTTGTTACATGAAAATGTTATAAACGTCTTCTTTATATATCCTTGAAAAAGTCAATGCTCTTCGCTCTTTGACCAGTGTACATTACAGATCCCCTCCAGTTCATGAACGCCTCTTCTTTTTTCTCGCAGGTTGTATTGGAAACCATTCTCGTAGATTTTGAGGAAAAGAAAAAGTTTCATTTAAAACTGGCAGATTTCTTTGCAGATCACTGCAAAGATGAAGAGCGAGTGATCTACATGGTGCCAGAACAACTCAAATTAGCTGGAGAAAAGAAAAGACTGTTGGAATTCCTGAGAAAGGATCAGCGCTCCATAAACAAACCTGGCTTTTGGAAAATCAGCTACTACAAGGTAGTTTGAATATAAAACACTGGAGATAAATTATTGTCTTATTACTTTTAAGATATTTTTCCCCTTTTTGCCTTTTTCGTCATGAGGTGTTTTTACGGCCTTAAAAACTAGGATATTTTCGCCTTCTTTATAGTTAATTTGATTAATTGCAATTTTTACACGCCTTGTACTAAACTGTGACAGGCGCGATGGCTTTATAGTTAGTATGCAGGACTCCTATTCGAGAGCTCTGAGTTCAAACCCTGACAAAATGCTCGGGGATCTACCTCTGGCACTGGGTACCAGTAACTTCATCACGGTTATTGAAACTGGATTCGAACACCAGCTTGACAACTGAAGTCACTTGCCTTGGAAAGGTCTAGATATGAAGTCTTTACGTTTACTAATAATAAACTCCTACTTTTTCTTTTCAGGATCTCCGTTGTAACAAATTACTTCATCAGGGAACAGCATTTGCCCACGACGTTCACATTTGCCAGTTCTGCAGTACAAGGCGGGGGGCTTTTGGAGACGTGTTTCAATTGAACAAAGATTCATGTTTCATTTGTGGACGCTTTACGACATGGAAAGACGATCAACGGTCCGCCATGGTGTGCCATTTTCATAAGCCGCCTGGACCGCCAAACGTGAAGATGTGCATTTTATGCAGAAAGCCTGCCTTTCAGAATGCTGTTAAGTGTTACTTGTGTCCTATGTGTGGGACTGTGGGGATTAAAAAATGTGTCATGCTTGTCGGGGACTGATTGCATTCCAGGTGATGAACTTTAGCAGGAGTAAAAAGAAAATGAACATATCTACAAATATTCGGAAAGACATTGTTTACACTGTCGTATCGGCGGGGGTATTTTGCAGAACGCAAAATGCCAAATGCACTGTTTCTTACGTTTAGTTTCATTAGTGTTTGGTTGCGGTTATTTGTTGGACAGAATACCACAATAGAGATCATGTAGCATTTGCCCCGCAAACGCAAGCAAACATGAGTGAAACTAACTGTAAGCAGACAGTACCTTCCGCGTTCTGTAACATTTCCCGCCGCTATTGTATGGGATTGAAACAGAGTGAAGATGTTGCGTCATGAAACATGAGCTGTGATGCGACACTTTCGTTCTCAGTCAATCAGATTGGTGCGTCAGAGGTTTAAATGAGCAAACTCTACACACAATAGTCAAGAGCTTACTTTATCTTGAATTTTTTGCTCCGTCTATCGCCCAAGGTTTTGAAGCATTACCGTACGTATAGACTATACCGATATTTAATTTTTAACAACTTCATCGTTGTTGCCAGTTCAAGTAATGCACTAACGGCTCAACTCCAAGATTTTCAGTTCGATGTTTCTTCGGCGTCAAATAGATTCCATATTGGCGTGCGTCTGTTTAGTAATTGATCACAGATGACGTCAAAATGTGGTAAGAACAGAAAAGTGGCACACGAGGCGATAGCCGAGTGTTGGATGTTTTCGCCACATTTCACTGCATTTTGATAAGTAAGAACCAATCAAATTGCAAGGATTTATGGTATAATCAGCCATTTTAAGTACTTTAAATGTAGTTGTTTTATCCGTATGAAGGTGTAAAGTTTTATTTTCTTTAATTCTTATTTTTTCATACTAGTGTAGCGGCTAACAGCTTCAATTGTTCACTTGGTGATACAAGCATGAAATTTGGCAGGAACATTCTAAATTGTCTATTCTTTCATTCTAGTCGATTAGCCACCTGAAATTCGCATTAACAAGAGTTTTTTTCAAAATGGCTAAAAATGGGAACGATGTGATAAAATGGCGCCCATTTTAAATAATATCCTTACTTCCAACTCATCTTGAAGCAACATTTGAGCAGTTTATTACTCCCTGATTACAACGTTTTACTGCTAACATCCTTTAGATACAATTGACTATTCCATCCATCTTTCAGTTTCTGAAAATGGCCAAAAAATTCTAAAGAATTACTTCTTTAACAGGCGCTCACGATCTCATAGTACTGTTATATACAGGTTACATTATGTGCCTATCCGGTATTCAGTACGGTAATTCAATACGCCCAGCAGTTTCTTAGCTGGGTAATTCCCAAACAATTCTTTTTTAAACTACCTCTGATCACGTATAAGTTTCAAATACACAAGTTACATTACATGCCTACTTCAACCGAATTCTGATATTCAGGACACCAATTTTATTACACCCAGCAGTTTCTAGCTGGCTAATTCTAAAACAGCTTTTCAAACAAGCTTTTGGTTTCGTAACAGTGTCAAATAGTGCTGCTATACAATTTACATTGCATGCCTACTATAGTCGATGACCAGGTGGAGCTACTTTTCACACAAGCAGCTACACAAAGCTGTACAATTCAGCCCAGAAGGAAGACATTTGCAGCTTCCACAACAGTCCTTCGTTCAGCCACATCTGGTTAGTTCTCGACAACTTGCAGCAACTGATGGAATGTCAGTCCAAAGTATCTGCCACGTGTCATCTCGCCTACTCCACCCCAACCAGCTGGACTTTTTGTGACAGGTCGAGGGAGAGTGGCTTGACCCCAGATAATTCTTCCTTGGTAGGCAGCATGCTCTGAATGTAGCTTGAGGGCAGACCGAGGTGGTATTGCATCATACGGCCTCTGTTTGCGAGCGAAGAAATTTAGTCTTGCATCGTTCCCACTTGTATCTGCACTGGACCTGTCATACATGACCACAAAAAAACTGCTCTAGACTCTGCAGATCAGCGTCGTCAAGAGATGTCACACACTGACTGAGTTTGGTGAAGGTGGTCGAGACCCCTTTACACTCATTCCATGTTTGCCATGCAGACTTCTTTCCTTAGCCACGGAAAGCAGACACAGTGTCGTATCACGTGAAAGAATGGGAGTTCACTGGCTTTCTCTGGACCGATTTTGTTTACCAATTCGTACACTGGAATCTATCGAAAATTTCCTCCTTGGCCAAATGCAATCCACTTTTTTTCAAGACCAGGCTCGTTTAAGGATTTCTTGACAGATATGGCAATAACTACCACATCCGTGTCGTTTGCCTTAATCATTAAAGCCTTACTGCCGTCCATTGCCGCATGTCATGCGTGCACAAAAATACGTGGGTCTGCCTCTTTGTGCATACATGGTGCTAAATCTTCTAACGCAATTACGCGATTGCAACAGACGTATTCCAAGCACGGCATGTCTGCTTCGGACAACCGGTCCGCAAGAAAATGGTAACGTTCAGTCTTGTTGTTATTCTCTCTCAGAAAGCTTGTCCAATTTTGGGGAGTCTTGCTGGTCGGTGTAACCCTTCTTCGTATCCCTTTGCCCCATTTGGATCGTGCCTCTACTTTCAGGCTGCACTCCTTATACACATCAAACACAATGTCAACTCTTTGCTACTTGTTAGAATATGATATAACTCTCGGAGGGATGTCCTCATTGGCGCAGTCATCAAATGTCTCTGACGTACGTGGGGGTTGGGAGTTGACAAGAACTCAGTAATCCATCTATGATGATTGCATCTGCCTCTGGTTCTGTGTTTGGCATCAAAGTCTTAGACTCAAGTATCTCAACCAATTGCGATTTCTGGCATGTGTGAAGTTTCCCACTGTCACTGACGGAAGCTGGAGCTGACTGGTTTTCGTGCGGGAAGAAATCATGCAAATCACACTGTCTGCTTTGACATGAAATGAAAAGTTAGGAAAATAGGTGACAGTCGTCTTTCAGTGTCCTCTCCTTGGAACTGGCGGCACTGGAAATTTCCTCTTGCTTGAAGAAAGTGATCTTGTCTTTCTATTTGATAAAACAAGGTGTGCTCTTCTTTCTTCAGTCCTTCAATGATGGATTAGAACTGATCTTTGCCTCTGCTATAGTGAGTAGCAACAAGTCTTGAATTAGCTGGATCGGCAATGTTCTTAGCTTTTTGTCTAATACGACGAGGTCTGCGGACTCTTCTTCAAAAGGATTGCCCATTTCTTTAAATACTGTGAATAGCTTTTCCACTTTCTCAGACTGCTATTTGAGCACTTCCGCCTTGTTCGTGATGCCTGCTACTGATTGTTGTATCTTAAGTTCCCGCAACCTCTTCGTAGCGAGAGACTAGGCGGCTCACCTCTGGTCCAGCTATCATCCACCTCCAGAGTGCTGTAGGGTCCTCTGTCAAGCCTATCGCTCCTCCATCATCCCTGATGACTGCATTGTTTTGTTCGTGGGCTTGGTCGATTGCAATTGAATAGAATTCTTTGCAAGATTTGTGCTACTTCTGGATGTTGTTGATCGATGGTCATCATATCTCTGAGGTGAATTTAAAGCCACCACGCATAATTCACATTGTTGTTTGCAAAGAAATAGGGCAAAAGTTCTGCCAGCTTCTCACGATACAGGCAAAAGTTGGCTTCTCTAAATGAACGAACCAATGTTAGAATGGTTAGCTCTAGAGCTAAAACGAAATGCGAACTGTGGACTTTCGAGTATTCGTTTCTTACACCACTCTTCGAAATCAAGAACACCATGTGGACTTTTAAGATGTATCTCTGCTATAGCTATTATATGCAGCTTGCCGCTGCTTGTATAGACAACATGCTGTGATATGATGTGCTTGACGAGATCTGGTAACACTTGAGGCTGACAGATAAGATTCTGTAGCAACAGATTAGGCAACTCCTGCCTCAACAAGAGCACTTGTCCAACCACTGTCCTGAAGTAAAGACCCTATCAATTTCAGAGCAGCCATTTCTATGTGAAGACCTATATTTGATATGAAACGTCTGAAAGGTTTACAGAGCAAAAATCTTTAAAACGTATGTCAACCTTTTGACCCAAACACAAGTAATATATGAGGGTTAAAACTATATATAAAATCTATTAACGAAATAACCTACGTACAAAAGTCTAAAATACTTACAGACATGCTCCGCTAGCCATGATAAAGGCTGCTCCTTCTGCGACTCTTGATAGCCTGCGGACATTTTTGCCAGCAGCCAACGTTTTCTACTCAGCTATAGTATTTTTTTAGTTTCTTTGCTCGACAATGAACTACTGTACTGCAACATCATCAACTTCTCCTGTATAAGACTGCGAATTAACTCTATACCTAGAGTTAATGGCGGCCATGTTGAGATAAAGACCACCTGTTTAGTTAATCGTTAAAAAAAGGTGTTATACCGCCAAATTTGAAGTGGCTAATCGATCAGAAAGAAAGAATACTTAATTTAGAACATCTCTGTGAAATTTCATGCTTGTATCACTAGTGAACAATTTTGCCAAAAAAAAATGTTAGCCGCTACACTGTACTTAATTTTACACGACCCCACAAGCCAGAGGTTTTAAAATTTATCGTGTATAAAAGGTCATCATCATCATCATCATCATCATCATCAATGCGATGTAAGTTAAGTTTTGTATGTGATGTAATGTTCTAGTATTGTAGTGAGTGTAAATAATATCACGTCACCCTGTTGTAAATATCGTTTTCAAAAGTAGAAATGAAACCCCGCAAAAGGAATCTTGAATAGAATAGAATTTGACAGTACAAATTAAATCAACCATTTAGAGTCTTATTAATTTTACATTTGAATGTTAAAACTCGTTGCCTCTTATCACTTATGAAACGTATTAAACCCAGTTTACTTTAATTGTACAGTTTAATACGTCTTTAATAACAACAAATTGGCAAAGTTACAATTCACCTTTTCAAGATCCATAAGTATCATCTAGCCAGAACCTTCTGTTTCTTTGCACTTCGTATACAAAGGGACCCCTCCACGGGTCATCAACTGTACTAGATTCCTTGTAATAAACTACCCTATCAAAACACAAACCTGGTGGAGGGGTGACTGATCTGGGTGTCGGAAACAACATGGTGGGCTTGATAAGCCGCACGTCCTGTCGACTCGTTTGCATTTCCGCATCTGCCATGACAAGAATGTCGGTGTTTCCGCCAAACGAGCAAATCCGTGAAAGATTTTTACAGTTTCTTAGCAGATGAACGAAGGCGTTCGTGATGGTCTCACACTCCCGGTCTTGGTAACCTGATAACTGTAAAGCTTCCAGCTTGTGGCAGTAAGTGGCAAGGTTGTTAAGAATCATGTCTAATCCAAAACCATTTGGAGGAACTTCCTCACGGTATGAATCTATTATAGGAAGGTCATCATGTCCTGGGTAGTATGAGATACCAAACCGCCTCAATTCTGTCAAACACCGCAAACAACGCTCCAAACACGAGGCTGTTTTCAACGTCACGCCCACAACGAGGCAAGAAATGTTCGGGCAATTCTGCGCGATTTTACAAATCAATTCTTCATTCCCTGCAGAGGTCACAAAACCATCATCTAGATTGAGGACTTCTAGGGATTTAAATCGCACCATGTCAGACAGGATCCTGGGAGTGACCGCAGAATGTTCGCTGCAGTTACTCAAGTTAACGTACTTCATGTCTGTTTGATCTGAGAACAAGGTGTCGAGACCACGCGAAGAAATGAAATAACACGAAGAAAAATCGATCTCTGTTAAGGACGAGTTTTTCCAACTGCATTCGCGCAAACAATCGTCCGTGACTCTGGTGTACGCGAGAGAAAGCGTTTTCAACATTTTGCAATTGCATAGAAGAACCGGCAAACTATATCCGCGGATTTTGAAACATTTGGTTAGCAGAAGAGACTCTAGCCTGGGACAGCTGTCAGCCATAATTTTCACGTCTTCGTCTGTCACTTCCACACAACGACACAGATCCAACAAGCGAATCTGACTCATCTTTTGTAGAATTCTACCATTCCAGTTGTATCCTATCGTTTCATCTACAGCCAGTATCTCAAGGTTCGGAGTACAGCGAAGCAGGCGTAATACAAAAGACACATTGCCGCGTAACAAACGCGCGTCTAGCGTTTTTAACTTTCTCAAAATGTGCAAGCGAAATCTTCTTTTTTGCCGCGTAAAGAAACACTTTTGAAGAGTGAGTTCTTTCATTTGCCTGCATATTCCCGTTAAAGTGACCATGAACTCTGGTGTCAGGCTACATTTGATTAGATTCAGCTGAGTCAGAAGTGAACACGATCTCTTGGTAATGATTTCTTTGATATTGTCCTCGTTCTTGCTTTCCAGCTCAAGAATTCTCCATAGTGCCCCATCCGAACTTACTCTCTGCCACCTCTTGCTGACCTGAGCAGCTATGGCAAGCTCCCAGCGAGGGAGAAAATTCAAAATATGAAGAAGAATGCTGTCGGGAAGGTGGTTAAAGTGAAGACCCCTGCTCATCATAACATATGGAGCGTTAGGAAGGAAGCCATTAGTGAGGCGTCATAAACAAGGTTTTCCTGCACTTAGCGCGCTTTCTGTTCAATTAGCGCGCGCAAATTACATTTTTCAATTTGTATTCTCAAACTTAAGACTCTTCTCCTTTGCATATGTTAGGAAATCGACGGCAATACAGCACCGTGATCTTTCCCGTCTCCTTTCCCATCCATTTTGAAAATCAATATGATAAATGGGCCCCATAACAGAGAACTTATTTCGGGGCATAAAATATAAACGTTAAGAAAAGTTTCACGAAATTAAACCTTTTTTTCGGTAAACCCAAGTCCACAGAGATTTTCTTACAGGTAGATGTAAGTAGTCCCGAGGGGGAGGTGGAGGGTGGCTTGGTCAACATAGCACGGATGATTCTGACCCGCGCGCCGTTTTCCCGACTATCATGTGACTATAAAATTAACCAATGATTTGACACTGAATAGATTTCATCCTTTCTCTTTCTACTCGCTCTGCACAAAATAGTTTAAAAAAAAGGATTCATGACTTAACTTTGTCCACTGCTTCAGAGAAAAGAGAAAATCATTAGAATTGCAGATATATTTTTCACATCCATATCTGAAATAGGAAGCGTGTTGACTGAAGAATTAGTTGACTGAATACCTGAAGTGATAACTGACTGACTGAACTGCTGAACTGATTCACTGATGGACCGACCTATCGTCCTACACTCGGGTTCAAGCATTCAAGCTGTAGTGGCCAAACTTCAAGATTTGTCCTGAATATAGGGGGGGGGGGGGGGCAATGTTTTGTGCTATATCTATTACCTTATTTGCCACCTATGTCACAAGGCCTTTTTGATCAAAAATATCAATCAGTTCATTTATCAATTATTTTATTATGTTTGTGATCAGCAATTACGTAGACAGAAACAACAAAAAACAGCAGAATTGACATCTGTAATTGTACGGGATCTGGAAAAAACTTCCAAAGAAGACTAATACTTCTTTATTTTGTAACAATACAATGCTGCAAAATCAGGCCTAGTGAGCTGTCGTGTAAGGAGAAAGTTTTCAGGTTTCTCTCATCACAAACCTTATTTCTACAAAGTTGATCTTTGTCTTGAATAAGTCATTAATAATCATGGTAGACTGCCTTCATAGCATAGAAATAGCGTTTTCCTCTTCTTTTTTCTTCTTGTGTGTACGTCTGTGCTTCAGTTCTCTTGCTGACCTGTATTTTATTTCTATTTAATGCTGATGTTAACTGGCTGCCTGGCTCCGCTAGCCACTATGGTTATTCCAGGCAGCTAGCACTCTAATTTTTACTTTTAATATTTCCATTGAACACTGTAATTCTTTTTTTTAGCAAGAGTGAGTACAAATAAATATTGATTGATTGATTGGTAGTAGGACTGAGTGGAGCACAATTTGGTCAGTAATCACACAAGTGAATAACAAAATCAGATCACCTTGTCCTGGGTGGAGTCTAATTTTGTTAATCACAAATGTGATTGCAGACAGAATTGAACAACATGAAGTTGTGCTACCAATAATTAATCAAAACTGTAACAAAATTTAATGACCATAACCATTGGTTGGTTCTCACAGGCAGACAAATGATTAAACTTTTTGAGCTAAACTTCTTTGTAAGATAAACTTTTCTCTACATGGTCATACCAGGCAAGCAAAATTGCTTAAGTGTCTTTTACAGGCAATACAATTATTTACCTCTGTTTAATAGTAATATGGATCTACTTCTGTCAAACATTTGACTCCCTTGCTCATACACTTCGTGTTAGGTTTGTGGATTGCTGGAGTGCGATCTTTGTATGACGGGCATAGTCCTCTTCCGCTGGAATTGAATGATCTTGTATTTGACTGTTACAGCAAGGAAGATGATTAAAGTGATGAACTGCAGGCCAGCAAGAAGGAAGAAATAATAATTCAAATTCTTCTTGAGGCTTTGCTCTTTGTCATCCCAACTTGGAGTCCATCCATTTCCCAAAGAACAAAGCTCATACAAAAGTCCACCTAACAAGCTGCCTAATGACTGGGTAAAAAAGAAGAGCCCCATGACAAAACTTTGCATGGATTTTGGAGCTTCTTTGTATGCAAACTCCAGAGCTGAAACAGAAGACAAGGGGAATGTGAACATACAGGATTTATAAGTGTAAATATCTTATATGATCACTGTGTCAAGGAGCTTTTCAGGGCTACTATTTTAAACAATAAATTGTTAAATAACATGCTTAAAAATTCCAACTAGCATGACACAGGCCACTGATTTGGAGATTTCAAGAGATCAAGTAACTTAAGAGTTGAACTTTGCCTATCAAGGAAAACACCAGCTAGATGACTGAGAAGGGAATCGAACCCAGGAAAACTGGATTTAGGGTTAAACATTGGGGGTTTCCAGTGACAGGTGCATTACAGAAATTATGATTTGCACTGGTTTGTGCTTAAAGAATTGGCAGCTATCTGCCCTTGCTGCTATCTGACTCGGACAGTTTCTGCAAACTTCTAAAAACATGTGCACCAATAACTAAAGTTACATGCCTTGTACAATTTCTTAGCTAACAGTTATCGACAATGTAGAGTGATCAAGGTCTAATTTCTCATTAAAATAACAATACACTTTCAAGCAGACAGGTGTCAAAAATAAGGAAAATCATCATCTAGGAGCTATATATTTTATGTACCACAAAAAAAGTTCATATTTTAATCTCGGGACTTTGTCACTTACCCCCTACACCGGCGAACACTTCACTGACACCAATGAGACCATACTGGGGAATCTGGAAGTAGATAGACATGCAGGCAGTGTAGTTTACATCACCAATTTTCTGATTCACACAATTTTTATCTGTTCTCCTTGCAGTTTCAATTCCACCAGCAACTGCCATTGATGCAACAGCAAACGAAAACCCTGGTAATTGAAAAGTAAAACAAAAAGACAAAACTGTAGATGATCAGATTGTCATTGGATAAAATATAGTGCTGTTTTTGTTTTTTAGTTTTTTCATCAAAACATTCCAACATATTTAAATGAAATAAGATGGCCCAAAGTGACATTGATAACATTAACTTAACATTCCAGCTTGAGACTGTGTGCAATGGGCTATGCCATGGCAACCCTTAAGGGCTGTTTTATTTTTTGGACTGAAAGTTTTCCATAACCGATCATTTCTCATGATCACTGAGCATCCTAGGGCTTGTAATGACTTTGCTGAGTTTAGGCTACAGCATTTTCTGAGAGGCAAAATTACAGTATATGACACTTTCCTGTAAGTTAGTTTTCACTGGCAACAGAGTCAGCGTCATATTCAGAGTTGTAGCAGTGCTTACGACCTAGTGAAAATCGAAAGTTGGGATTGTAAGCCAAGTCATGAACTTGACAGAATTGGAGTCAGAAAACTGGAATATTTCAATCTACTTCTGATTCCACTTACAACTCTGTAGCTTATGATCCTGTAAAAACTTGATTGTTGAGGATGAAGCAGAAGCGGGACAACAAACCAATCACAATGCTAGATCTCAGGCATTCTGATTGATTAATTTTTCTGCTTCTGCTTGCGACTCCAACTATCCAGTTTTAACAAATCAAAAGCAATGGAGTTGTAAGTGGAATCAGTATTATGCTCCCGGCTCTGTTGGTTTGATTTTCACTATCTAGATCGTATCGCTCTACGCTTCTAGTTACAGTTCTGACTCGGACTCCCTTGCTAGTAAAAACCAGCCTTTAAAAAGATTTACAAGGAAGGAGCAATGATAGGAGCTGGGGTCTATAATGGAGACATGGGGGAATAAGGTCTCAAAAGCACAATTTTGTAGCACGGTCCTCAAATACCAGACGGAAAAGAGTTCAAAATGTTGAAAAGAACACTAATATTAAATGGTCACTGAACTTACCAATTGAAATTCTAGTGAATACACTTAAACTCCATCCTTTCCTATCAAGCCATGGATAAATCCTCTTATCCAAAATAGGAATTAAGATCAGTACAAAAATGATATCCACTAGAGAGAGCCATGCGGGAGAAACACCACTTAAATCTTTAGCGTTGTCCTTTTGTGGAATTATTTTCATGTGCAGCCCTTGGAGCAGAAATGTGGAATTCATCTAAAAGAAAATAATTAATAATCATCACATCATATTCCTCCAGCTACATCCTCCAAATTGAGAGATCCAACGACCAAGGGTCAAGGTTTGTGGAGTTTTCCTGTCATGTTCTTGGGAAAGACACTTGACTTTCACAAAATGCCTCCCTCTACCCAGGTGTATAAATTGGGAGGGACAAATTGCTAGGAAAACCTGGAGAAAAATATTATTCTGGGGGAATGGTTACCTACATTGGACTATAAACATTACCGGCTTCGCCTGCTCTCAAATTCAACCAACCAGTAATACTTCTATGGAGGTTAGAGTTATATATGTATACTGGCATGATGCAAAGACATTTAAGCGTTTAAACTGATTTAATGTTTTAGAATGTACGATGGCCCAGAAGGCTCACAGTTCAGTTGTGATTTTTCACAGTTCAGTTGTGAATTTTGAAACAGTTCAGTTGTGATTTTTCACAGTTCAGTTGTGATTTTTGAAACAGTTCAGTTGTGATTTTTCACAGTTCAGTTGTGATTTTTGAAACAGTTCAGTTGTGATTTTCCGGTTGGACGAAAAAGACTGCAACTTAACATACGGGAACTGAGACAGGCAAGTGTTTTTCTCCCGCCATTTTGAAAGGCGGCAAAGTTGTCCTCTAGTTTGTGTTTGGCAGTGCTTGGCAAACTGTCCGAGAGGAAATAAGACGTCAGGGTGAATCTGCCTCTACAAGTTCTAAAGCAGCGACCAGTGAACCAAATCAACGAACGGTAAGCCGACTGTCTGGATTGCTCGACCGCATCAGAGGTCAGTCAAGAGGGAAGAAAAGAAAGACCGATAAAGAACATCGAATCCCAGTTCACTGGATTCATTACGACAAGAAGTCAGAAGTTTTTGTTCCAGTTCGTCAGAAGAATGGTGGTGGAAATTGGTTCGTTGCTTATACTGCGTCGGAACCTCCCACAGTTGAAGAACTTAAGCAAAAAGCCACTACTTTGTTTTTCCCTAACAGGAAAAGTGCTTTCGCAGGCTCTGTTGACGACATGCTCCTAGATATCTGCGACACAACCCAAACGGCCATTATTCGATTTCCTGGTGAAGGAACTATTGAAAGTTATTTAAAGGAAAATGGTCTCTATCCGTCGACAACTTACCTCTATCTAAGATCACAGCACCAAGACACATTCTTTTCACAACTTAAAGCAGAGGAGGAAAATTTTGAACGGTCAGTCAACCTGAATACTTCGCAGGTAGCATCAGGTGCTGGTAAGTGCGTTGTTTGTTCAGTATGTAGCTGTACGTATTTGGAAGGTGAAGAATGCAGAACAGAGAATATGAGTTTTCTAGGATCGCTGATGGGGGGAATCCATGTACTACAGAAACCCCAGAAACACCAGAAAACCCAGTTTTACTAACTATGGATGAAATAAGATCTAGGCGGGTAGCATCACTTTCAAATGGTGTGGCTGAAACCGAGGCAGAAGGATCGCATAGCAATGTGGCTGATGAAACCAGTTACCCAAGGCTTACAAATGAAGAGAATTGTAGTTGTGATGAAGGCTCTGTAGAGCAGGATTCTCCATGTCCCTCTTCATCAAGAGATCTTCCAGAGAGAGTTCTCACAGTTCACAGATCATGCATAAGAACTGAATTGATTGAACATTTTAAAGACCCAAGTGTAATGAACTGTAATATTGATTTTAAAGTGATTAATGAAAAGGGAGAGTTTGAACAAGGTGTGGGTGTTGGGGTAATTTGTGAAGTGTACACTTTATTCTGGAGTGAATTTTCCATCTCCATGACTATAGGAGAGAGAGAAAGAGTTCCCTTTGTTAAACATGACCACTTTGTTGAGGAGTGGGAGGCTGTGGGGAGAATTTTAGTTAAAGGGTTTGTGTCTGTCTCTTATTTTCCTACCTTTTTGTCAAAGGCTTTTTTATGCTACTGCATCTTTGGCAACCAAGTTCCAGATTCCATGTTTGTTGATTCATTTACGAAATACCTATCCCCAGTAGAGGAAGAGTTCATTGTAGATATTATAAGGAAGAATCAGCCTCCAGATGATGAAGATGAATTTACTGATTTTCTTGAAAGATTCAAGTGTAGAAGGGTGGTTACCACTGAAAACCTTAGCCAAGTCATTCTTGAAATTTCCAAGCAGGAACTAGTTCAGAAACCACATCTCATGATTTCATCTTTGTAACCTTTTGTACAGCAGTTGAAGCAGTATCCCCAGTTCCAAACTATTTCAGCAGTTGAGGGCTTCTATGATAGTCTTAAACTTACAACGAAAAAGGTGCTATCTTGTCTCACCTCAAATCCACAAAGTGAAGGAGAGAGAGATGCATTCAAATTTTTGCAGCGATTTGTAAGGAGTCTGGAGATACCAAAACTCCTACAGTTTTTGCGATTTACAACAGCTATGGATATTATGATTGACAAGAAGATAGAAGTTACTTTCATTAAGTGCGAGGGCTTGAGTGTAAGACCCATTGCCCACACCTCTGGACCCCTTTTGGAAATTCCATCCACATATGCTAACTTTGTGGAATTAAGGGAAGACTTCATGAACATTCTTAATCAGGACAACTGGGAAATGGATATTATATGAAAGAAACTCTATTGGCCCAGGTTTTTGATTGATGTTTTTCTGTTACAAACTAACTGTCGAAGGGTTGAATCACGCCCTGTAAATAACAGGCTATTTAATTGGAATGCACAAAATTGGTGTCTGAAATGACCTAAAATCTACATTATTTTTGTGTGTTCTCAACTAAGTACTGTTGTAGTTTTAACTAAGGCAGCCTCAGAACCAGAGGTCTGTGTCAGCCGTGTTTTCAAGCTGGGCAGAATGTTGTGTTAGTCTGTTGTACTTTAGGTATGAAGTTCTGATTTCAGGGTAGACCATAAGAGGTCTTAGGAGGAGGTGACCGTGCAAGAAAAATTTTAAAATGCTGAGATTTCAGGCTAGGGAAAGTAGCATGCACTGAACATTTTGTTAAGATCCCAGACAATTTGTTTAATTGTCAAAGTTTACTTTAAGTTGTTGACATAATAAGTGTTTGAGTTCTAGCTTTTGTCAATTCCAGTTCACACATCAACCCAGTTATGTATGTATTTAGCGTTTCTGGTTCTTAACATTTAGAGTGGCTTACATGTAGACAAAAACACACTTGTCATTTGCTAAATAAAATGGTTATTATTATATGGAATTTATGTCCTCATTTCCCCCCAGTGCTTATTACAGGTTGGCTGCTTAAAGACCAGGCAAACTGCTAGAAGATTATTTTACTAGTATTGGTTTTCTTCCTGTTTTTGTGAAAACCATGACACTAAACACATCTAGGTCTCAGTTTAAAAAAGTGTATCAAATACCATCCCTGCAGCGTAAGATGGAAGATAATTTTTGATGTTGCCTTGTCTTCCCTTCTAAGATATCCCATTAAGGACTCTACATTCTCAGTGAGAGGGTGGGATAATGAAAATCAATGTTCATACATACAGGTGCAATTTGAAATTTGGCAATAGCTTGTGTTTTTGGTTACAAAACTGTGGAAGAACACATTCGAAGGATATGCTTTGAGAAAAATTATGTTAACTTTTCCACCTCTTTGAGGAGTCTCATATAGAGATCAAGAGCAGAGCTAACATTGTGTGGCTCTGGAAGGTCATATTCATTCATAATAGTCAGAGCAAATTCCTTGAAATCCTCACTGTAGTCAGGTGGGCACATTGTGGAGTGATCATAGAACTCCTGAAGGTCATCTTCGTCTACATCCGTTGTATAGTCATCTGTATTGTAAAGGTGAGGTAGAAAAAACATGCAATCAGGTCGTCCCCGAGGACCACTGCTGTTTCCAAATTTGCTTGACGATATTCTGGGTTGATTCCACAATTCCGCCACTTGATGTAGCTCATTTCTTAGAATAGACATGAAGCAAAATCGAATGCAGTCAACATGAACTGGATCTGAGTCAATAAATAGATCCAAGTCGTGCAGATCTTTAAAAAAATTAATCCACCAACCAGGACCATCCTTAGCTAGATGTGACCAATAGGCTTCAATCCTCTGATTTGCTGTGGACCTGCCAGTGAGAAAACACCCAAGGCCTGCATCCTCATCACTGTGGCTCGACCTCAGAAATGTATGTATTGCAGCAACCATGCTGTTCTCAGTTCCGTCGTCTGATCTCACTTTTCTCGGTAAACCACCGATTTGTTTTACAGTATCAAGGTAAAATTTAGTGATAACTTCAGGGTTGTTATTTGTGGGACCAACCTCAAGCCAAATTAGCCTCCTTGAAAATCCATCGATGGCTCCATGCACACAGAATCCATAAGGTTTCAGTTTGTCACAGCCATCAATGTGCCAGACAAAGTTGGGCTTAGGGTTTAGCCCGGATATGATGGATGAAGTGCCAAGGGTGGAGCTTCTGTTCCAAAAGGTCAGAATTGAACTGTGCGGAGAATCGCAACTGAACGTTTTTCAAAAAACTCACACCTGAACTGTGAAAAATCACAACTGAACTGTTTCAAAAATCACAACTGAACTGTGAAAATTCACAACTGAACTGTGAAAAATCACAACTGAACTGTGAAAATTCACAACTGAACTGTGAGCCTTCTGGGCCATCGTAAGAATGACACAGGGTGGTATACAGAAGTTAGGCATACATACATAAACTTTATTGACGTGTCTTTATATCCAGCCTCTACTAATTGGGCACACTTAGTATAATTAATAACCTACTATTTTCTAATGAACTATTAAAAAGCCTGACAATATAATTAACTATATAATATAGTTAAAAACCAACAAGAATGAAAACTAAGACTGAAAACTATTAGCTTGTACCAGTTAGACGTTCATTAGGCATGCAACCAAACAAAAAGAGTATAATCTAACACCTTCCAAAAGTGTCTCTTTCTGGAAGTTTCAACTAGTTTTACAAAATTGTTATTTCAATGACTGCTGTACACTGTGAGAATCATATGGTGGTTTACTGCACCTTTCAATAACATTGAAACTATGCTCAGTCAATGGTTCTGTGTTTTGCTGCCATCATTCATCTTAAGAGACTTCTCAGGAAACAGAAGTTTACTTTCAAGTGGTTCAAAAGGTGACATCTGTGGGTTGTAATTGGTAGAATTTGGTCCACTTTGTTTGTTTCTTTTTTTTATCAGGGTTTTTTGGTTGGTGTCGTAATAATAATTGCATAGATGTACTCAATGGTTAGGTTTTAAACTTCAGAGTTTGTTATTGAAAGGTACAATAAATGAAATCTTGAAGATAGCTGTATTTAAAGAAAGAGAACTCGGCTCAGGGCTCAAAAAAAGTGGTCCAGTCGTCCAGGACAAGTAGATGTTCCCTCTGGGTACTGTAAGTAGCTTTTCATTCCCACTTGCCCTATGGGCAATTGATGAGGCAAGTTGTCTGTCACTGATATCATTAAAAGAGCAAACTAGGACTTGCCCTGGGTAAAAAAGAAATTGAGAGCTACTTGTCCCAAGGGCAAGCTGGTAGTGTTGTAGTGTATTGGTAGTGTTCCCAGTTACAAATGAACTACTTACCTGAAAATATATTGCCCAATAAGGAATAAGGATTACAAAAATGGCCATGATCTTGGAAACTGTTTTAACTTCCTCTACATCAGTATCCAAATAACTTCCACCATATTTCATCATGGCACGATCCAGCCAGCTTTTGATTGGCATATATTCCTCTAAGCCAGGATAAAAACGGGTGCTACTGTCCCTGAAGAACACAATGTGAACAATAATCTTCTGCTGATAGTCAATTCAGGTCTCTTTTGCTACTTCCCTAGATGGGATGGCAGTTCCTGACACAGCTTCCTGCCAGCATTTTAATGCCCAAAAGTCATTCTGTGACAGTGAAATGTCTTCTCAAGGGAATACACTGTGAGACAGAGATTCCCTTCTTTCTCTGCTCAGTGGAACCTCTGAGGGAGGGGGGGTTTCAAAAGCCAAAGGAAAGTTTGAAACTTAATAGGAATATCCTTAGGTTGGCAGGAGGGGGGGTTAGAGTTTAAAAACCAACAAACATTCCGAGGGAAGGGTATGGATAATATGTAGATTTACCCAAGCCTAAAAGCGGAGCTCCTGGACTGGTTTGTTCAAAGTCCCATTAAGATAAGCCAGGTTAAGCAAGAATTTTGATTTGAATTTGTAACTTTGCAGTGAGGTTTACTGTATATTGTTTGGCCTTCTGTTTTGAGTTTTAATAATCTCAAAATACACAAAACAAAAGCAGTGAAAAGCATTTGCATACAAGAAATATTTATACTTCTGTTAACTTTTAATCCTGGGTTAGCATTTAACTGGCTTCTGAACAACCCGGCCCCATTTACAACAAGTTAACCTGACATGAGCATGCAATCCAATATGAAACCAGCATTTGGTCAGCGGTCAACTTAAAAAAAAACACTTGACCTCTAAATTTGAACCCGCAATATGGTCATGTGATACTGGCCAGCAGATACCTTGTTTTGACAGGTGTCAATTGACCATAATATCAAAGAAGGAGGCTATAAATCCTATATGTCTTTGTCAACCTTTTAGCTGGAATACAGCCACCATCTTGCACAACTCCGTCATCGTTGTCGCCGCCGTGGTTGTGCACACATGCCCACAAGCAATACCACTAGCCATGATAACTATGAGAAAATCAATTCATGGGTTTCCTTTTCTTTCCTACATGGGTATGGGGCAAAGGGCCGCCAGAGCTCAACTATTATCTGAGACAAAATAATGAGGCAAAAGTGACTGGCTGAGCTGAAGATGGCTCACTGTAATGAAAGCCCTGATACTGTTGTTACACTCCTCCCTCCCTCCATTCACTCCTTGATTCAGCTAAATACTCCACAACCTCCCTACCTTATAGAATTATTTTCCTCTTCATATTTCTTCTGCTTTGCTTCTTTTATGATGTTATATATCTTTTTCAAAATGTGTCCAGTCGGGGGATGACTTATATAACGAGATTTACAAATGCAGAATATTACAGCAGCCAAAACAATGCAACCAAACAGAATGCCAAATCCCGTTTCAAATTTCTCCATTTCGACATATGCTATTACAGAAAGTCCGAGGAATGAACCAATGTTTATACTCCAGTAATACCAGTTGAAAAATCGCCGATATCTTTGCTCGTCCTGCCCTCTTAATTGATCTCCTCCGAAAGCTGTTACATTCGCCTTGTATGCACCTTCGCCAGTGGAAATTATGACCAAGGAAACCAGGCAAAGAACATGGGCAAGATGGCGATATTCTTTATCAGATTTCTTGTCTAAGATACAAGCTGACGAGGAAATCATTCCAACACCCACGATGTAAACAAGAAGACTTCCCCATACAGCGTTATAACGACCACTGTACGAGTCTCCGACAGTCCCTCCAACAGTGGACATGAGGCAAGAGAGTGCAGTGAAAATGAAAACGATTCCAATAGAAATAGATTGACTAAACTTAGTCTCGTTTATCAGGAAGATTAGCAAATTTCCCACAATACCGTAGTACACTAATCTTTCGAGAACAACAGTAAGAAGAACACACACCAAAGGAAAGAAGGAATTCTGCGCCGGTACTTGTGATGGAAGATGTCTCCGTGTGGGGAAGTGTTTTTGAAGATGGCCACTATCACTTAAGCTAGTTCTGCTTCTATCTAAACCATCGTCTGAAGCAGAAACTGATCGCGTGAGGGGTGTTTTTTCGTCTGATGTAGAAGTCATATTTGATGGTGGAAAAGTTTCCAAACTCATTTGTTTTCCTGCTAGCTGAGCGGAAAAGCTCGCAATCAAAGCAAGAAGACCTCTTCACCTCGCGTCTAGTGATAAGCACGTCACGTAAATCATGTGATCGTGACTAGACCCATGCCTCGTCGCGCACTCCTCCCATCGGGGGACCTGGGAGGAGGAAAGGTTGCGTGACGGTACCAAACACAAGTCATCTGATTTGAAAGTAAATTAAACAGTGGAAAAATTTCAAATTTGCCTTTGCAAAGAGCTCTTTCTGTCTTAGAAAATGCAAACTATCATCCGCAGAAAAGAGCAATAACTAGTGCTACGTTCATTTCGGGGCGCGAACGGAGGAAGGGGAGTCTCGCCAGGATTCATGGACGGATTATTGGCTGCCAAACGCAACTGACCCACAGGTCTTTTTGCTTCGGGCTAAGTTTAGAATTGTTCAGCATTTCTTTTCAAATACAGACAGGTTTTCAGGATTGTACTCCAAAAGACAAGAATGTCAAGTGTTGTTTCAATAAACTGGTTGTTAATGTCCTAGAAAACATATAAATCGACTTAATTTCAGAAGTCCGGAGAACAATCATCTATGAAAAAAGGCAAATATGCTTTGAATCCATTGACTTGATGGCTCAAGCTTTTGATCTGCGGCATTTTTCGATTTCCTTTTTTGATTGAAATACCTTTTAGACCCCTTTTATCCATAGTTAGATGAATCGTGTTGAGACAAAATTGCTAGATCTAGCAATAGGAAAAACTAAACAAAATACAGTTAATGGCATAGCCTGAAGTTTGCAGTTGTTTTGCACTATCCCTTATTAATTTCAAATTTCAGAGAACTTAAAAGTCGACGTATTTAAGAGAGAGCAAGGCCCCTGAACCCCAAGTTGGTTTACGCTTAGGTGATCGTATTCCATGGGAGGCCAGTCCTTCGAAACTCGCCCGTGGTTTTCGAACATAATCTTATGACTGAGAGAATTACTTCATTGTGATGGGCTGAGAGCAGGCCAATTTATGGTTAATTTTCACTTCAGTGCAAATTAACTCGCCCGCTATTGTGATTTTCTCAGTCATGTAATAAATGAGAAATCGTATGAAAGCTCGAGCAGTACTTGTGATATTCGAAAATGTTTTGATTTTGAGAGATTTTTTGTCATCACTCATAATGTAAATCCTCAGAAGCCATTTACATGAGAAAAAACTGTTCCCTTCAATATACCTCAGGGCACATTTCAGATCGGCTTAACTTTGGTTTTAATTATTTTACAGAGAAGTCGTTTTGATCCCACCTTGTGAGCTGTGAGTAAAAAGTTAGTTATGAAAAGGTTTATTCTGAGGTCTCTCTTCACTGATTAGTTTCAAGCGGGACAGGAAATATAATAAAATAAATTTTTCAGAATAGTTTAATTTATTTATAACAACATAGCCAGCAAAACAAGTTGGAATGCTTGCAAACAAATTCTTGCAGCTTGTATACATAAACACGCGACTTCTTTCTCTATTAGTCGTTTATGATTCGCTGGCAGAAAAAGCGTGCAAACAAATTCCCGCGTCGGATCCGTGCGGTGTTTGTCAGCGATTGGCTTGAGTTTCTAATCCATATTCATAGCAATCGTATAGTTTTGCACATTTCAGATTGTTCGTTGATGAGTGAAGATGTGTCGTCCGGCTGAGGGCCAATTTTACTCCTGAAGGAAGAAGATGCTTGATGCTGGAAGGACCTAACGCTTGGAAAGAAGTCCTCATTCTATTCCAGTCGAAGGTAAGCATTGCTTTTGGAAAACATCCCTGTAATTTAGCTCAGAAAGCCACACGAGTACCAAACTGTCACCCAAGCGAGTGAACACGTGCACTCGCTCATCCCTCCGTCTTGAAACAGGACAGCAAAGCGGTATCTTAATTTTCATTTGCAATATTTCAAGTGCGGCCACTCTGAATGATACTCCAGCAAATACTTATGCTTTGTAATAATTAAATGGACAAGAAACCTTTCACCTGTTCAAAGGCAAAAATGCGCAATGAAATTTTAACCTGGCCACAAATTAAATTGAAGCCATTTGGATTTTCAAATATCTTACTAGTGGTATTTTTAAGAGGTAACAGTTGGTAATTGCTTTATTGTACCATACCTCCAGTATTTGTAAAGTCACTGTAATAAGTAAAAAATAAATAAATAAGTAAATAAATAAATAAATAAATAAATAAATAAGAGCCTGTTGAAGCTTTAATATATTTCAGCATTTGCTAATCTGGGATTTTTTTCAATTCTGTCTCCAGAAATTCGAGAAAACTAACTCTGGCATGGAGGAAAGGAGAGTAAAGAAGATGGGGACGTGGACAAACTGTACTGATTCACTGAATAAGCAAGAATTCTTCAAAGATAAGAACTTTGGAATTATCAGATAGCTAGTAAAAATGGTGGTTGAACTATGGCTAAGTTTGCAAGGGAATAATCGCACACTGATTGCCTGGAAAATAGAAGAAAGTACTGAAAACTCACTAATTGTCTGGAACGGAGGGAAAAAAATTCCTTTTAAACTAGAATCTGGGAAATGGAACAGACTGCTTGAATTTGCAAGGGAACATCACTCTTGGCTTAAAAATTGTACACTAATTGTCTGGAACGGAGAAAACAGATTCTTTTTTAAATCAGAATCTGCGAAATGGAACAGAATTCTTTGATTTCAAACGGTTTAAACATCAGCCACCATTTGCCGATTCTTTTGCAGACATCATGCATAGCGAATAATTTCGATTTAATTCATCTCGCGCGGAGCAAATTCTTAAAGAAATCTTCTTGATTCAATTTGACAAATTTTTGAATCTCAAATATTTATGAAATTTGTATAATTCATTCGATTATTTAGCTCTTGAAAAAACGGGTTTCTCGATTAATTGTTTAGCGTTTTTTTTTTTCAAGATCTTTTCGTCATGTCTGCAAAACAGTCGGTGCTTTATGCGTTGTTATATTTAACAATTTCAGTTGATGTTGCATCAACTGTACAACTGTAGTTTACAAGAGAATATGGGCTTTTTCGATATAAATTTTTTGTCATAATTTATTTTTTTTCTGTTGGAACCCTGACTGACTTAACACTAACGTACGACGCCAAATAATCGATGATGTCACTAATTACTTCGCTGAACATCATCTAATCACAAACTGACTGCTTCTCTCCTCAATGCATAAATCATTACAGTACAAATTACTTGCAGCGACCGACTCTGAAAGGCCAATTCACTAACTTAAGACAATTACTGTCACGCTACGAACGAATTATTCGCAACCTCAATTAAACCAACGAACGAACTGATATTTTTCTAACCATATACGAATGCCGACGATTCGCTATACGAATCAAAACTGTCAACAACGGATTATGCCATTACTGGTGACAAACATCAAGTGAGTCTTGATTACTTAACAGCCGACAAATACCACGGGGAATCGTACTAAACAGTTGCACGAACAACTTTGACTTGGCTGCAGAACTACTCACACACTTTAAAAACTACTTTACTGCAGGGTTCAAACTATTTATTAATAAGAATTTTTTTGCAACCCAAAAAACCTGTAGTTTGCATTTTGGCTTGTTTTCGTTTCGTAAACGTGAAAGATCCCTATATTCTCTTGTCATATGTTTGGGTGGTTGTTATAAAACCCTAATGCCTGACTCGGAGAATGTTAGTAACGTTAAGGGGTCTAGATAAAGTCAGTATTTCCACTTTTTGAGTTGTACGAACCACAAAGTCACACACAGTAAAAAACGACCAAATTGATCGCATTAGTTTGTCAAGTATTGTTTGTGTCGAAAACAGTTCAGATTTTCGAAAATAGAAACAATCTGCAGTTACTAGTCAGTTGTATGATTGTCTGGTTTGGTGTCCAAGTAAAGTCAAGATTTTCAGTTGTCTTATTATACAGGCCAAAAAATTATAAACCAAACTAGATGAAGCTGATGATTTGAAAATAATCAACTTTTCAATTTGTGGAATGTAAAGACCTGCTTTGATTAATTTGCTTCACAAATGTTTTAATTTCTTTATTTTCGTGATTTAAAATTAAAATTGCTTTCTTATTCTAGACATAGCTAAAGCAAAGGACTTAGAATTATTTTCCAATCCGCAGAAGGAAAGTTCTATTTTCATTTTGTTTGCAAATCACCAGTCTTTTGGAATGCTTCTTTTTACTTTTTCTTTGCTTTTCTTAGTCAAAAAAATGACGTTAAAATAAAACCTTCAGTGATAAACTTCGCTTCACAATTGTCTTGTTCATCTTCATGATTTTAAATTACAATGCAATTTGCGAAGGTGCTTTCTGAGCGAATAAACAAGATTGATTCGCAAATTTCAACCGGTTTTATGTTATGTCTAAGGCGTATTTTTATCGCTATGTAATGGTTTTGTTTTCATTGTGGTCCGTATAACCTTTATTTATTTCAATCAAATGTTCGAGTTTAATAAGGGTGGGGTTAAATTAAACTGACTTGCAGAATATAATCGCGTCTCTTTGATCAGGCACTTGGGTTTTATGATAAGTTGGTTGAAAATATATATTTGTAACTGGATGAAGACCTATACTGCCGACGCTCGTTGTAACACAGGACATTTCGTTAAACCGAATTAAAAAATTATCAGACACTGAATCGCGTTGAACTGATTTCTGAATTGTTGAAGTTGTCGCTGAAATTGAAATAAAACCCGAAATCAACAAAGAGAGTAAGATGACAAGCGAATGTCGCCTGGCTAAAACAACAGTTGAAATTGTATGTATTACTCCAAAACTTAACAACTGTTGTTACATATTGTTTAAGACGGGTAAATTAGCAAACAACAGTTTAAATTGTCTGCATTACTACAAAACTTCATAACTGTTGTTACAAATTGTTTACGACGGTAAAATGTCTTGACAGTTTTTGGTTTAATTTGTCCTGTGTTACAAATGAGGATCGGTTGAAAAAGGGTTTTATCCGAAACATCATCTCGTGCAAAAGAGTTTGGAAACAACTGAAATTTTTCGGTGAAAGATTTGTTTGGTTCAAAATTTGATTAAGACAAGCGAGGTTAAATTTTTTATTTCGGATATTTTTTTACGGGTAGGAAACAAATTGGCGTTTTACTTTTTTGCACGAGGTGATGTTCAAATAATTTTTGGCGGGAAATTTCAAGGAAAGCCATTTTGAATTTTTGATCCAGAAAGTTGTCAGGGGAAACGCTGTGCAAATTTTTTCCAATTTTCCCGCCAAAAGTCTTAGTATATATAGGGAACATTTTTTCTTGACAGCTTTTTAATTGATTAAATCGAATTTCAATTAAGTAATTAAAGGATATTAGAGATGAATAAAGTCAATTCAAAGACAAAAAGTAATTGTTTGTTTATTATTCTTGAAATATACACTTAAAGATTACTAATAAACATGACAAAGGAAACTCTATTGGTGGTATTTATTTTGACTTGTGTTTATTTACTTATATAAATAAGCTTTATTACAACAAGTATATTCAATTTTATTAAGGATAGAAATAACTACAAAGTATAGAAGACTTGAAATATTAATTTTTTTTAAAAAAAATTGGCGCATGCGTATTTTAGGCGCCGTATTTTTTCTAAGTTTTTTGGCGGGAAAATTTAAAAATTTTTAAACAGTTACTTACAGCAAGTATAGAGAAATTTTTTTTTAAAAAAATTGGCGCATGCGTATTTTAGGCGCCCGTAATTTTTCTAAGTCTTTTGGCGGGAAAATTGAAACCGTTCAAACCGATGTTAATTAGGAAAAAAGCTGACACAAAAAAATTGAACATGAAATATCCTAAGAAAAAACGGTTCTTTTTTCCAGAATTAAATTTCAGTTGAAGTTTCGATTTTACAAACAGCTCAAAATGGCAGAAACTGCTTCGCTTTGATAACAGTCCTATATCTTGGTGACAAATTTTCGCTGCTCTTCTCTCGACTTAGTCTTGAAGTACACTCTTGGTTTAATTCGTTTTCTACCTCTGAGTAAACTTTAGTGTTATCTTGAATGATTGCCTTTCACTGGGCTGATTTCTCCTTTTGGTTTTTCCATGAGCGTTCAAAGCATCCACAAACCTACGAAATAAAAGAAAGAGTAAATAAGAAGCTGAAATATAATACTTAAACTCATCATTACAATATTAAAGCGTATCCCTCTGGCTTCATAAACCCTGGTCGACGTCATAAAATAAAACTTGAATCCGGTGGTCGAATAATCAAGGATCAGTTACATCAACATTTTAGTTATCGCAGTCGATTTTTTGGAGTAAACTTTTGTTACTGATATATTAACCAAATGACACTGGGCGAATTTGTCTCGAGGCCGAAAACTGGGTTGTCACACAACAATAACAACGAGTCTACTGAGTGACACCCCAGATAACAGCAGCGAATTTCGAGGCTATCAGTTAGGAAACTCAAAAACCTGGACCAGGTTGTTTATAATCTTCTGCATGACCCGCTTGAATTCTATTTCAGGAAAATAAGAAATTATTCCGAGGTAAATCTGAGCCATGTTGAGCACAAAAGGCGCACGATAACACGAACGATTACTGATTTGCATTTTGTTTTCATGCATTCCCCGGTGTGTTCGTCTTGAAATTTCTAAAAGCAGTGTGGGCTTAACACTTGTAATTTTTCTAATGTCTTGTTTTTGGCTTTAGTTAAATATAACTTAAACAATAATTCTGAACGAAGTAAAAAGGTAAGTAATAACTTCAAATGCGACTTGGCTTGATTTGACTGGATTTCGCGGCTATGGCCTCAGCGTAAACACGCTCATTAGAATGATAATATCATGTCTAAAAGCTATTTCTTTTTCCTTGCTATGTCCATGCTCATTTGTTTTCTGCACTTTTATTTTGAAAATTTTCTTCGATCCACAAATAATTTTATTTGTCTTTTGCAATCCAAATTCCTCCCTGTTGTGCCACAGGCACTATTAGCCTCTCCTTGTGATTAAATGTGATTAAATTTGAATAGCGCGCAATCCAGGATCAACGTCAAAAATCAATTTCTTGATAAATTCCAAACTGTGAATTTAAACAGCAAAAAAGCAATTTTAATCAGTTTAAAATCTCAGTCAACGGTGGTATTCCAGAATTACCGTTTATCGGGGGCTTTCTAACAACCTGGTCCAGACCTACAGTTAATGCATGCGTTTAAACTTATCAACTTACCTCATGAAAAAACGCGATCCCCTGAAATTGTCCTTCTGACCAATCCAGCTTTGCTCATCCTAAGCTTGACATTTTCCTAGAAAAAGGAGAAGTTTCATGTGAATACATATTGAAAATCGTGCCCGCTCAGTAAAAAGTCAGGGTTAAGAGAAGAGGTTGCTCCTCGGAAATTTTGAAAAGAACCCCTAAGAAGTACCAAGATCCTGTTTTGTGGGCGTGGCTTGAAATGTTTTTCGCCCCTAAGAGGTACTAATTCTAGAACAACACATTATCTCCAGCGATATTTAATTTTTTAATCAATTTTTTATTTTTTTCTCCTGCCATATATTTTTCGGATTAATACCCTAAAGGTAGCGTAAAAGCTCCAATGTGGACCTTTTGAGCCTTTTTAAACCCTAAAAGGTACGACGAGCCCCCCCCGTCCTTTTTACATGGAAGTTCCTCCCCCGATTATACCTTTCTTTAACGAAGGATAAGCACTCGAAAGATCAGCGTTCACTGATTTTTCTACCCCTGCGATTGATCCCCACCCCCACCCCCTCTCCCCCGCTATTGTTTTCAAATAATAAACGAAGTTGTAGATTAGAATCCTGTGGCTGGGACAAGTCTAAATTACAGAAATACACTTTTCAAATATAAGCGTTCAGTAGTAAGTCAAAACGGCTTTTGAGTAGCTTCCCTTCAGCTGTTTAATGAAGAAACAGCTCTAGATAGATAGACACCTTTATTTAAAAGTAAAAATTTTAAAGGTAAAGATTTCAGGTTAGTCCCTTCAGGGAGCCTACAAAGCATCTCTGCTAAAGGAGATGTCCGTTTTTAGTGAGGCAGACAATGCTTACATCTGTAGTTACTTGCTCGAGAAAAAGGAAAAACAAACTCCCTGTAGTCTATGGATCTACAGGACCCTACAGCCTTGAATCCAGCAAGTCTAATACTGATCAACTAACCTCTTTTGAGAAAGTTGATCCCGAGGTTGTCCTTCTCCTCTGGAGTAGCGTTTGATCATATCCAGCTCATCCCATTCTGTACTTCGCAGTATTAATTCTGTCTGGAGGGAGTGACGTAAAGTGTAAATACACATACTGAGCTGAATAACTTGCCCAATGTTGATGATAATAATGTGTGAGGGAGGGGGGAGGGGTGGGGTAACTAAAACGTGTAATGCAGGAGGAAGTGATAGTATTGGGGATGCTGTAAATTCAGGTACTTTGTCAGAAGAAAGCATTCCTCAGGTAGAATGTTTTACTTGTCTCTGGGATAGTAACAACATACAATGAAAACCAACGAATTCTACAAAGGAGAGAGGGTCAAGATAGGGAAATTATTCCCCTGTACATGGACTGTTTTGTCCGTAAACAACTAAGCCATTTCCAGTCATTTCAACTCAGTCAATTTCATCTAATAGCTGTCCAACAACAACAACAACAACAACAACAACAACAACAACATCAACAACATCAACAACAAGTTCACAATCTGGTCTAAAGTTGCTTTTATACAAACGTGATAATGAACTCTATCTCTCTTGCATAATACAGTAATATGACGATATCTATAGTAGAATCTCTTACCTCAGCCAAGTACACGACGTCTAAAATGATTGGTTCCCGTGCGATTTGGTACTCTGAGAGCCAGGTGAAGTTCATCTATGAGCTGCCATAATGATTTCCTCCAAGAGCCTGTGTCCTGTGAAGGGATGTTGAATTGTTAATGATGCTAGCATCCAAAGTGGTTTTGAGTGCCGCGTTTACTCCTAAGTTCCTTTAATATTCTCTGGAAAATAGTGGGCACAATAAATTGACAAAAAAGAAAGCAAACAAAATTTAAAATATGCTATCAGCTTTAGAAAACTCTTCAAAACATTTCACGCCATTTCTTGAGAAAACTAGAACTAGTTAATGGGGTCGTTAATAGCAACATTTAAGAGTTTGGTACCTACCCATGCGGTGGATGAAGAATCATTTAAAGATGCAGTGCGCTTCTCATCTCCATTGCAATCCAAATGATCTATTTTAAAGTGAAGATAAAATAAATTTATTTGAACCCAAGCATTTTAGCTCTTCATGAAGTGTTCAAACTATAGGAGATGTTATTTTTGGTTTGCATTGGCGAAGAATTTTCTCAAAACGTTTTTTACTTGCGATCGCCTCCAATGAAAGGGTGGAAATATGAAGCATTGAACAAAACAACAAGCTCTTCTTATCAACGTGTTTATGGTAACACCAGTCGTCGTCGTCGTCGTCGTCATCATCATCATCATCCTCATCATCATCGTCATCATTCCTTGTAGCAGTAACTAATTAATATATTTTGTTGTGGTTATGCCTAAACAACAAAGATATATGATAAACATGCCTGCAGCTGACAGCCTGTGCTTAGCCTCTTCAAGTACTGATAAAGTATCTTCAAAGTCTTTACTTTAACCAGTGTAGAAATCTCTTCAGCTCAATTCTTCAACTGCAACCAAACCAACCCTCCATAACAGGCGTTACTTTTGTAAGCTTATTGATGGTTCGGCTTTCTTTGAAAGATTAGTGTAAAGTACTATCTTTTTAGTTTAATTTCTCATTCATCTGAAAAGGCTCCTGTCCGAATTCAATTTTATAATATTCAAATTAGTCGGACCTATTTGTTGATGAGGTCAACTTAAACTCTCTGTGGAAATAAAGCTACATTTTCTTAAACAGCATTTTAAAAGAAATATCACCACAAGTAAGTCTGGTTACCTTTCAACTTGAGAAGGCTCGTAACGAAATACATTGTCAACTTCTTGCAGCCATTATTCTTGTTGTTCTTGTAAAGGAACATTCATTCCACGTCCTGCTGTTTAAGCCTTGTACGTGCTGCCATGAAGAAATATGGACGATGTTCGGTGCGTTGACTTTGACAACGTTGACTTAGCAGCTAATTTTGCCTCAGAAGCACCAGAGAACGATGTTCATGTTTAGCGACGTTCGCCATGCTCCTTCTTCGTGTAGAAATGACTTGTAAAATATGAATAATTGAATATTAATGTGAAAACGGATCTGCAATTCAAATCATAGCCTCTCCAGGTGGCTTCAAATTGACCAAGATAGTCGATTTCTACCTTTTCAAATGCAAATTTCACTGACGACTGTGTTTTTTGGTTGGAGCTACACAAAAAAACAGAAATATTTTTCATTAAAACGCCAAGGTTCTTATTTCAAGGGATAAAAATTATGTATCAGTGGAAATAACAATGGCCAGCATGCCACATTCTTCAAATTTTGAAGTCTGGTCTGCTGGTTTTCTATTAACTTAATTTGTAACCTTAATCATTGGTTTCCTACCAAGAACTCCGTCTAATTTTTGTAGCTAATTAGAGATAACCGAGGCCAAGAGAAGATCAAGCTAAGAGAGTATAGGCCATGGTAGGCCTTTTACCCAACATAATCTCTCTTAAGTTATTTTTAGACATGGTACCCAGATTCGTCCGACTTTCGAGGATGTTATTCTCGCGTTGCGTGGGTGTTTTCGTGGAGGATTTGTTCAAGTTTCGTTTCGTTCCGTTTCAAAGCGAAGGAAAACCTCCAACACTGTGGGCATGCTTTCTTTGATATTTTCATATCAAAGAAGCAAAGGAGCTATACTTGTTAAAACGGCTGAAGACATATTTCTTAAAATTTTACTATTTTCATTACTTTACCCTATAAAATGTATGTAGATTCCCCTTATAGTATAAATAAAGAACGGAATTGATCGAAAATGAATTGAGCTTCGGCCCTCGCTGTGTTTTAATACATGATTTTGAAACTTCAATGTGCAGGTTAAATGTGGGGTTTTCGAGTCAGACCGTTGATAAGATACATTGGTATCTTATGGGAAAGAATTGGGTCTATTGGTCTCCCACGCCCCACCCATCACTGGCCAGGCCTGATATGTGGCTCTTATCACTTTCCTGACGTATACTGATATCCTACTAACCCAAAACTAAATCCTAAATATAATTTGGACGCTAGGGTGGGGCATTTGCACTTTTCTCACAGCCCTACCATGGGGATTTTATATGATGCACCACCTGCCCCATGGTGGGGCATTTGCCACCTTCTGAAAACAAAATGTCAAATGCCCAGGAAAGAGGGAGAAGGCGGGGGGGGGGGGGTGGGAGGGAGGAGGAGGTGAAAATGAGCAGGCTTGAAATTGACAGAGCCATTAATGATTAAGTCAAAGTATTAGGGTGTATCAAGTGCTTATGTAGATAAGCAAAGTAAGTTCGAGATGCTAACACTACTCCCCTTAGGATGCTATCCCCATAACTTTTGCTAAAGGAACTCTGCAACCCTCTGCAATCCCCCCCCTCCCCCAGGGCAACTTGTAAGGCAGCTTATAAGGCTTCAT
>NC_138156.1:3037500-3127500 GCF_964199315.1 Orbicella franksi | reverse complement strand
CCTAAATCGTGGATTGACAATATTGTGCAGGTCTGCACTTGAATTGATGTTGCGGTATTTGGGACCTTCTTGGGGGTTGGTCCTTTTCATTTCCAATATTCGCTTGAGAAGGTAATCAGCATTTCTGTGCGTGTTTTGGTTATTTGTGCCACTCGAGATGTCCCCTCCATTAGAATGTTGTGAGACCCCTGAAAATAAATAACATGCACTACATTAGTCATCTCCTTTGCTGTAATACTTTTAATGAGTTCTGGCATTAGTAACTAGCACAATACAGTGAGACCCACACAACTCTCTTGCCCTTAGGTTTACATTACAATCTTCACATTTTGTGGTATAATGTGACCAAAATATATATTTTATCGAAGTGTGGGTATTGGTGGAACCACTTGCTCTGTGTCATCAAGAGAGCAAGGAAACCATTCTCATGACAGGGAGATGGAGATGAATTGGGCACATGCGTAGAAGAGAACCTGACAACATCACACACATGACCCTGCACTGGACACCAAGAGAAATGAAACAAGGAAGAATCAGAAGCACCTGCTAAAGAACTGTGAAGGGGGAGCTGAAGACACTTAACCAAAACTGGGGTACCATCTCGAAGCTATCCCAGAACAGACAGGAGTGGAGGACCTTTGTGGCTGCCCTGCATGCCAGCAGACATAATGCCAGTAAGTATTACTTAGTAACTGAACTGTGCATGGATTTAAATTAGCACTACTCATCTTTGCCAACCTGGATTATCCAGGAGTCCCCCAGATACAGACAGGGTCTCCCGGTCTACCACATGGGTCACCGAATCTCCCAGACAATATGAAGGAAAGGTTAGCCCTAAAATACATATTCAGACATATTTTGACTGCCTCATGGCATTTTTGTTGGAAACAATTTTTGATATTTGACACATTTATGTCATTGAATTGGCCGTGCTCTACTTTAAACAACTTTTTTTATGGTTGAGAAGGTAAAATTGACAATCTCCTGGATTTTGATTTTTTTTAGGTTGCCATCTCTGATTACTGTGCTAATTGTGGACACTAACTAAACAGTCATTGAGCATTCCAACTGGCCAAGGTCTCAACTGAATTTGGGACCACCTAGAATAAATCCAGCTGGTGTCAAAATGGAGGATTTTTAACCTACACCACTTGGCCACATTATGTCTCTCAGGCATTACAAAAATGTTTTTCTTTTTTTAGAGGTGACTTTGCAGTTTGTCGACTACATGCACACCAGGAAAAAACATTCACTTTGTTTCAAAAGGAAAAGGCAACAAAGTCAATCAAATATCTATATTTTTTATAGTTTCCTAGACACATGAAAGGCAGGTTGAAATTTGTTATGACTGGAAAACAACTTTTAGATCAGCAGGAGTAACCTCTGATATATTGTTTTTATGAATCTTTCTCAAATGATTCTGTATCTATCATTTTCAAACAAATTATTGTAAGGGTTTGTAAGGTGTGGAGCTAACAAACTCTGCGGACAGTTATCAATTATTAATGAATAAAAGGTGACATATGGGTGTTAAAAAATGTAAGTTTTGACTCAACTACATTTCTACAACTCTCAGATCAGGCAGTCTGGGTTCAAGCCCTGGATGGGAACATTGTGTTGTGTTCTTTGACAAGACACTTCACTCTAGCAGTGCCTCTCTCCACCCAGGTGTATAATTTAATGCTCCAGACGGGGGGGGGGGGGGGGGGACCCATATGCAGACTTTACCCTACTTTACAATTCTGAATAAGCTACCATACTGTTTGATGAATTTTGACCAAAACATATGACATATCACTGTAAACATCCCATTCTTTGTGAACACCTGGTACACACCTGAACCTAGTGTTTATACATTCACCCTTGCTGTAAGCATAGTCACACCCAGGAACTGATTGTGTAACATCAAGAAATGTACACATGTTATTCATGCATCAGTCTGCCTTACCAGGGTCTCTACTGGGAGTTATTAAATAAATGGTTAGTAACAAATCCATTACTAGATGCTTTGTAAAAGGATGGTTTGAGGCATATCAGAATGGAAGTGTATTGCCATTAGCTTAAAAGTATTTTCAGGTTACAGTGACAAATTACAGTAACACTCTACACGTTGTTAAAGCAGACACATGAACAAAGTGGGTATATCCCTTCGTGTTATACATTCAGTACCAGGGTATGACTGCAATTTTCACAATTTTCCAACAAGGTAGCCACATACAATTACAAAGTTAATAACAACAAATTATAATCACAGGAAGGTTACTGTCTTGTGATGTGGATCATGATGTTTCACTGCATACTGCTAGTCTTCATCTGGCAATGAGGTTTAACTCTTTTGCACCACTCATAAAATGAGATGCTCTGCTGTTTATTTTGTTCGTTTTCCACAGCTGTGATTGGCATATTCCCATCCTTGCTGTTTCACTGGTGATCTGCTGTTGTTCAGCTCTCCTGCTGTTGCGTGTCTTGATCGTGTGCATCAATGCCTCAAGAATTTCTATTTGACCATCCCTGTTGATGTTGTCAGGGTGAAGTATCCAAGAGTCACTTCTTTGACCCTGCATGTGTACCCGTGAAGACTACGACCAATAAACTTCTCTTCATTCTGAAGCAGGTGCATTCAGGGCATGCTCTGAAATGGCAGAGGTCTAGTACGGGCACAAAAACAGGAGGTGTACAATAGCGCTAATCAAAAAGCGCTAATCACAGCTGTTGAAATCCAACCAATCACAGTGGAGCATCATGCTTTAAATGTGACACATAACCAGTCAACCTTGTTGCCAGATGAAGACTGGTAGTATGTAGTTGAAACATCATGATCTATATCACAAGTGACCATATCATGAGGCAAACCACTTATTATTATTTTTCTTCACAGGGCTGTGCTCTAGAAGGGCCCGGGTGCCACAGGCGACTGATATTTCCCTTAGGGTGACTGGGAAAACTTATTTTTTTCATTTAAGCTTAAGTGCTGGGCACCCAGGATTTCATTGTTAGGAACCTTTGGGCTCCTCATAATTTTTCTTAGACTACACTTTTACTTCACCACAATGAAAAGCTACAACCTTTTTATGACAGTTACATAATATTATTAGTTTTTTAAGCAAAGAATGATTGATGTGCTAATTTAGAAACAAAAGATGGAATCCCAAAGAAAGTTTTCAGATAAATATTATATGTAAATTGACAAAAGCACCTATTCAAAATGCCAAATTGGGTTAACAGTTCAGAATGGTTAAGTTGATACATGTTAGTAAAATTATAAACACTAAATGCCAAGAAACAAAGTCAATCAGTTTAAAAGGTTAAACATCAGCTGTAGATAGTAACAACTGTAATGATACGTTTGTCCACGTGAAACAAAAAGCGAAAGCAAATGAGTTCAAAATTCATTTCTTTCTGCTGATGTGAGCTTTTAGTTGATCAGGTTGATATAAACATAAACGAATAGCTGCAAACATACATTATCCAGCAGTGATAGTGGAATTGAACTTTTGCCAATAAGAAGGACTAAAAGATTCTTCAAGAACAATCGGCTTCAACCGTATCACGTTATCTTACAAACCCCGCTGGAGTGATCTTTATCACGGTACAGTCGAGCTGTGATCACGAAAGTAGAGATGTAACCAAGAAAGAAAGACACGCGAGCGACTAGGCCTCTTCGAGAACAACTGATCAGAAGTCGTACAGTGTTTCTAACAACGTAATTCTAGCGAGAATCTTTTTCACCCAAAAGTATGTGCATCTGTTTAAGCAGCACAGCACAAGTTTACTTAATAAACAAATGACTCCTTACCTAATCTGATGAGAAACAACAATATAATGATGCCAGGAAGATAGCAGACTTTGAAGTCTTGCATAACGTCTTTTGTCGGTATTACCTGCACAAGGCAAAAAATCTTCGTGTTAATCTTTGTACTTAGGCATTATACAAATCCGCAGATATTCAAACAAACCCTAAACCCATTAGCAATTTTTCCGCTTCCTTTCTTCTCGGTAACAATGTGAAAGTGCAAGGAGAAGAGATAGCGACGACTGCTGATGAGAGCGCGAAGAAATGTCCACGTTCATGCATACAGTTTCGACTTCAACTTTACCATTCGAGGATATAGCAACAAGATGTGGATTTATTAAGCTTAAATTTCTTGAAACGTAATCCAAATAACCTCTTAACCTGACGTTCCACCATTTTACTACGCGACAAACGATAACTGAAGTTGCGTGATGAATATATTGTTTATTTGTAAAATCAAAACATCTGTTAACTGAACTCAATAAAAGTGTGTACATTGTTTGACATCATCAACATACGAAAATTTGCATATAAATTACAGACAATGCATTTGTCTTACAGTAGACAGAAAAACGACATGGGCTCCGAAAATAAATGCTTTATCATCAAATATTAAGAAAGCTGGCTGACCATAACAGTATGTACTACCGATTTTGTTAGCGGGTAAATTTCATGATGTGCAACACACAATCTTTGTAAGGGTCAGGTTCCTTAACACTATCGCACGGCGAGACAGAGTAAGACAAAACATTGAACACAAGTGTGGCGAAAACGACGTCTGAACCAACAGATTTCGTTCTAGTGACCCAAATTAGCCAAAATTCAATGCACCACTTCAATCAGCACTCGCTGAGTTTGAAAGTACGTGTCGTGATCCGCTCATATTTACATGCTGAACAGACAAAGACCTACGCATGTATAATGTAGTTGATACACAACAATGGCCGATCCGAGTCGCTTTGTGATAAAGAACGATATGTGACTTTGACCCGGGTTTCAGATACTTGTCTCTACCGATCCTGGCCTTTATATCTCTCACAAAGTCTCAAAAGTCTGCGATTTGCTGAAGAAACAACTTTCCGCCGTACAAGGTCATTTCTAATAAAATATGGCGGTCGGTCGCCTTCGTGCTAGCGCGGCTTAAAAAAGTTGACAAACAGCGACTTGAAAAATCGTCAAAAACTAATGTTTCAGTTAGATATGATTACCTTAACAGTGAATGTCCAATTCAACGGTTATGTAGTGGTGATTCCGGCATTGTCTTTGCGGTACAAACACCGTTCAAAGACTCGGTACCTGGCATGCAGCTGCTGGCTTCAACTAGGTTGACGTAGATGAAATGATATGATTTGATTACGTTTGATTGGCAGGGTCCACTGACAAAGTTGGGTGTGTGACAAGAAAAAAGGGTGCTTCTCGCTTGCATGTACTTGTCAGAAAATCACGTCAACGTTATTTTGAATCCCATCCGACAGCTTTGCGTGAGTTGTAACTTCGTTTATAGTGTCTTCAAACTGAAAAACTAATTCAAACACTGTAAATACTGTCTGCCTTCTTCATACATGGAGTAAAGGGAAATCTAAACCATTCATCTTTAGCGTTGTCAGCGACTAGGTTAATTTTGTACACGTAGCAACTAAACCTTGAAATATTTTCCCATCCGTTTAACGATTGGGATCGGAAAAAATGCGGATTACCGCAGGGAAAATTTGACCTGCAAACAGATTTACAGATAGAACTGAGCAACTACAAGAATGTTCTTTGCGATACAGCAAAAACGAGGGCTCGCTAGATAGCGATCAAGAGAATGAAACATAAGCCAGAATTTCCGTCTTGTTTGAGCTCAATGATATTTTAAACAACAGTGTCTTCTTTCGACTTCTCTTCTGTTTAATACCGTGGAAGTTGAACCGAGAGAGAGAGAAACGAGTCTCAGTGCTGTGTCCCCGGGGCTGTGTCACCGTTTTATTCACCAAGCTGAGTAAGGTCTTGTACCGCGTTTTCCTCTTGAATTCCTTCCCAATATAGAAAGGAACATGTCATGGTTCGAATTCATCGGTAAAAGATGTAAGATGACTCTTAGATGTTATAGATAAAATTAGATTCCATGTCGCTCAGGATTTTCACGTTTTATCACGACTGTCTTTCTCAAGATCTTTCACTGCAGGCATCATACCCCCTAAGGCTCCACTTAGCATCGTGTTCTCTTCCGATGATAGGCACGGATTTTCTCCGTTGCTCAGTTTTTATCTGAGTTCACCGAGGAGAGAGGCCAAGAATTCGGTCTTCCTTCGTTAAACACAAAGGTTAAACTATTTCAAAAAAAAGAAAAAAACATGAAGTCAAGGTTAATTTTTTCTTGATTGGTTTCAGCAGCAAAGAGTCGTTTAAGAGAAAAAAACACAGGAACCCAAATGATATTCTAAGGTCGCAGCAGGACTATCCTCGAGTTTCCTGATTCTTATTTCTGGTTTTAAATGTGCTAAGCCAATTTACATTAAATGGTGTGACTTTTATGTAGTGAAACAGCACTTAAATATCACTTTAGTATGGTGCAAATTGAAACTCTCCAGAGAGGCAGGTAAAATAAAGAAGATAACGTGAAACCGATAGCAAGCGCTGAAAGAAAGATACGAAATGGAAATTATACCGCTCCATGTTTACTTCGAAAACTAAAATGACAGGAGGGAAGAAGAAAAAAACTCCACCTCTTGAATTACTACAGCGGAAGAACAGCTCACTCTCTGCTAAGGATTTATGTGGGATTTTCAAGTGAGTGAATTCTAATGCGAGCATAATTCTAGGATTCACGCTGAGTGTTGTTATCTGCAAGTTACTTGCAGTGAACCCGTTTTCAGGGGTCAATGCTATCATATTTGTCCATGGATGCCACGCCACAGGAATTAATTACCCAAGCGATAATTTTTATCTTCTGTTTGCCAAGCTGGTAAGAGGTCAGGCCATGTGCCAAATTGACTTGGAATTTGATCATGTGATCACGACGACGCAAATACATTGCGAGGAAGGAAATTACCACGAAATCCAGTACACAACCTATTCTTGTGAAACTTTTAAATTTTTCTCAGGCAGAGAAGTACGAATAACTCCAGCTTCAATCGTTTGTCGTTGATTACAGACGACCAAGCTTGGAATTGTCAAGAAATGTCTTCCGCACAAGTTTTTCATTGGTCTACGCTTTTTCGCGTAACCTTTGTTTTTCCTTTTTTTCACGTACGGAGAATGTTCTCCATGCCAAAAGATTTCACTATTTTGGGCTCGAGAGCTTTTACACTGTCCACTTTGATCAAAACGGAAAAAGAAAGAAGAGATCATAATTTGTCCTTCTTTGGAGTTCAATTTTTTATAGTTACATGAGCGTACCTCCTACGCTTTCAACATATCCAAATAATTGGATTCACTATTACTGTAATAACTCAGATAATCATAAAATGCTAAAAATATGTATCTCTAGCTTGGTTTGTTGAAGTTTCAATCTTGAATCAGTCAGTCATCGGCACGGAAACACATCAAGTCCCCTTACAATAACAGCGGAAATAACCCTCAAAACAATGGTATCGTATTTTATAGGGCCTCACCTGAATTTTCAGTTTCGAAGGTTTTTTTCGGCGATTGTAAGGAAAGGTCTAAACTTGAATTGGACAAGAAGGTCAGGAAGCTCTCCCATGCAACTTTTGAGGCTGTTTCAAACTGAAATCAACGCGCTTGGATCGTGGATGTTTTTTGCCCCCATGTGTATGGAAATCTTTCTTCCAGTCGTAAACAGTAACTTTATCGTTCTTTCACTGTTCCCCTTGATGTAACGGATAAACGTCCCAACACTGGACATTTCCTGTTGCTTCTGTCAACAGAACGTTTAGTTTCATTTTCGCATGCATATGTTTTATTTTTCGTTTTTAAAGATCTGCCAAAATCCCAAACGGGAATAGGCTTGCCGATTTACGATCGCTGACCCTACATGTTAAATATCGCTATTTGTAGGCGGTGCTGGCCGTGCATGTGGCCAAACGTAGTGTGAAAGAAATGAAGTGACGCTACAGTTGTCATTTTGAAGTGTTTGACTGTCATTTCCTTCTCGATAAGGCGTTATTTACTCACCACATAAATGGGATTGCGGATGCTCTATATTCTCAGCCCACAAAAAACTTTACTGACCGGAAGGGTCGGTTGCCTTTTTCCTTTTTCGTCATGTACGCTGAGCTGATAAGGAAACCATTGCTTAATTGTTCCCATGCTAATGGCTCAAAAATGTGAAACTTTACGCAAACTGCCGACTTGACAAAATGTCGAGTGGACGATATCTCTGTTCAGAGATTTGCCAATAAACTGAGTATTAGCCTTCATTACTTACAGTTTCCCTCTTTTTAGTTTAATTTCCTCGTACTAAATAATAACAGAATCCAGAACTACATAGTGTAAATCAAATACCGAATTTCTCCGAGCCAGCAAAATCGGCCGGCGGATTTTTGATACGAGTAGCCTGCTCATCTACACAGGAAGCTAGGCTTTTTCTGTATTTTGTGCGTCCAAAAATGCGCCTGCTTAAGTTGTGTGTATAACTGAGATGATCAATCACATCTTGATATCTTTCTGCACAGTTCAAATATATATTTCATATATTGACTTGTATTCTTCACCATCTACGAGTGAGGTGGAATTCGGTAACACGCCCTGAATGGGTTACAAGAATTGATCGAGGTTTTGTTTGCACCAAGAACTGTCTCAGAGCAAGACACTGTACTGAACGAGGTGGTCGAATCGACATAATGACCCGTTCCTCAGTCGTAAGAGGCTTTCACCATACCAAGAACTTTTGATACCTATCTAGATTGTCCTCTGGCCACAACGACAGCAAGTAAACCAACATTGGGGCTTAAGAAGTGGTGGTGCTCCAGTGGATTTTACTTAGTTCTTAAAGCTAAAACTTTTTTTGGCAACTTCTAGACTCTAGGGTTACAAAATGCGCCGTGCAGAGGGGTTGATTCAAACATGGCGACGTACGCTAATGAAAGAGGCGATAGTCAGTCACGAGGACTTTTGCTTGCGTTTGACTGTATACATCTCATTTACTGTCTAATCGATACCCTGTTTTCTCAAACAAGTCTAGCCTTCCAGGCCGCGTCATTCAGTTAATTCGGACGCCGTAAGATGTAGAGCCAAGAACTGGATGTGATATCACCGCTCTGGGGTGGGGTGGGGGGGGGGTGTATTCAACGAAATATTGTGCGGGGATGTGAGGCCCGCCTCCCAAACCCTTACCCTATTTAAGACAAAATCTGCGAGTTTTCCTACCCTTGGCTGGTAAGCGAACTTGGCAGACTGTTAGTGAAAACTCCGGTACAAGGTTAGGAGCCTAGGTCTGGCTTTGGCTCAAATCAGTGTTCCTTTACTATTGAGTTAGGGCCACTGACGATTTATACTGATATGGATGAACACACAACCGAGTGCAATCTAAGAGTCAAGAAGGAGCGCATTGGAAAGGCAAGCCGCGATGTCTAGGCCATTTTTGCTTTGGCTGTGACAGTAAAGCTGACTACGAAAGGAAAGAAAAGCGATCAAAGATAAAGGGTGTTGGACGTCATTCAGAGTCAAAAGTATCGTGCACAGTATAAATTCATCACATTTTTCATTAAAATTAAAACCGACGAGTAAAAATACGTACTGTATCACATGTTCCCATAATTACAAATATTGACCTCATCACAATGTTTTCCCTGGAAAGTATTTCCTCAATGTCTAGTGATAATCAGGTTATTTCATGCCCACAAGTACCATGTCAAGGCTCGACTCGACAGCGGCGAATATATCCACGTTTAGATTCACCGTATGGCCTCGTGTGTTGTCGATTGTGTGTTTTGCAAGTCATAATCTCTCATTTTTTCACACGTGGATGCTTTTGAAATCAAATTGGAGATGCGACTGGTAATGCGAACAGGTTCCTAGATCACGCGACCCATGAAAGTCATTTGTATGTTTTTTTTCTCCCAGTGAAATATTAAAACTCTTCCCCACTAAATTGTACATTTGGAAGATACTATTGTGTTGGGATGGTCTCCATTCTACTGTTTCAGTTTGAGAGCCCGAGAGTGCCGTGCAGGAGTCAGGAAAAGTTTGAAAAATATTCCTCTACTCTGTTTCTACTCTTATGTCTTCAACACTATCCCTGTTTAAGCTGGAGAATGTTATAGTAAAGGTCCAAGGAGTTGGGATTAGCGAGCGCTCCTCTGTTTTTGATATGCTCTCCTGCAATTATCCGTTTCACGGCTACTTCCACTTTCTTTCCGCTTGCTGTGTAAGGGATCTCTTTTGTTTCAAGTATAATCTCTGGTACGTGTCGCGCTGACAGTCGCTGACGGATTGTAGTTCTTATCCGAGCCAGTAACTCCTCGTTAAAACTAAAAAGTACAAAAGTGAACAACTATTTTAAAAAAAATATTTACGAATCACTAATGTTATGAACTGTTTTTCGTTGAAGGCAGGTGTGTTACATATAACATACCACCGTTCCTTTGATAATAAAATATTTGCAAGTAGAGCTTTTAAAGTAACTCATGAAAAGACCACCGGTCGTCTTTATGTGAGACAATACTACCACCAGTAAAATGGCAGTCGCAAATTTCGCCTGGGTATATACAGTATATAAAGTAACTGCTATTGCTACAAAGTTTGTTCGCCTTCGTAGGGACTTTAGCAAGATAGTAAATAATTCACTTCTCGTAATCTGATTGGCTAATTGACTGATAATACCCTTTTCTCTGAACATTAGATTTTAAATTGCGCCCAAAATGCCAAAAGCGTTTTGGGTAGAGGAAATCAGCGAAAAACGATTCGTACATTCTTTGTACAGTGCAAGCAAGCGCGCATCAGGGCTTCCTGATTATGACGAACACTAGTTTGGCCGAACAAAACTCAAGTTAGTCATTTCTTGTGTTTAAGGAACCCTTTGAAACGACCACGTCGTTAACACGCCGGGCCAAGTTTTGGTGTCCCGTTGGGACTCATATTATTGGAATCTCACTATCTCCTCTTTACCCATGGCTTTGACCTCTTTTCATTTCGGTGAGTAATTATAAATGTTCTCTTACGTAAATCCGTTGCTCATTTTCAGGAACAGTACAACGCGCTCTCCATCGTCGGTTTGCTGACCAACACACAAGCTGTCTTCCACATCGTCGAATTTCTCCACTGCAACAGTTCATTTAGAAAGCAGTTAGAGATATAGTATCTACTGATCAGCACAGTTAAGAAAGGTAGCCACAAAAAATTGAAAAAAAAAGTCTTGAAATATTTAGAGAAAACTTTTTAAACTGACCTATGTTATAAATTTCCGCACTCCCGAATCTGACACCGGCTGGGTTAAGAGTTCCATCACTGAATTAAAAACAAAAAGAGACAAAAATTCGCAAACACCCGTTTGGTTTGATAACAAGTAGGACACAAGACGACAAATACAATTAATGGTGGGTTCTGTTTGGGAATTTCCGCCACATTGCCGTGGATGAATTTGTGCGAGCTCTCGATAACTTTAAAAGGTAATCAGTTTGTATTTCAGTTAGATTTCAGAATTGGCTTGTTGTCAAAATTGTTCACCAATCTTAGTGAAATGTAATTAGTGACTCTGCCCTGTCTCTAGTGTCTCGTTCATTTATATTATCTATCTATTTTTTCTTTGTTCGCAGTAATTATCACAACAATGCTACTAAGAAATCCGAATGAAGTACTTCCGAGAGGGGGTGTTGTTCAACTGCAAGACCCCCCAAAATTATCAAGAGGACCATACGACAGTTCACAGAAATGGATAAACTGCAGCCTTTTGCTAAATTTTAAAACGAAATGTACGTGGGGAAGGGTCATTGTCTGAGCCTCAAGCGGGTGATTGTAAAGTGCTCCATAGGGAGCCACAGTTGAACGGGTTCGGTCGCCAGCATGTCACGATTACAGCCGGCCTTCAATTCGTGATGTTATCGTCGATCAACTCTTCGCCGCCAAACGCTTTATTGCTTCCATGTTACCTTCTTCCCAACATAAGAATTCCTCCAGTGGAAGAACTGACTGAGCAGAAGTCTCCGTGAGTCCATACACCTGTGACAATATATGACAGAATGAGATCAGTTACGCTTCGGACGCACAGTACTCTTGCTCAAGTGTAGCACTGACTGTTGATTTGTTTTTAATCTCGTCACTTATTTTTTCTACTAGCTGTTATGAAGCTAAAACTAAAACACAATCAAAACTCTAATAGACCAATCACATCTTTTCGTAAACGGGCCTTCCTTAACGCCCCTAATTTAACCCCAAAATTCCCTTTCAGCGACGATGCCGAAGGTACAACAAGTGAATGTTCTAATGACTTGCCAGTTTAGTCCAGTTTACGTGTGTGTTTGCTTTAGGTTTTACGTTTTCTCGAGGGGCGTGCTCTAGGCAACCTGAGCAAAAGTATTCAGTAAGTACATAATCAAATCCAGTCGTGCTTTTGCCCTGCACGCGATAATCAGTCCTGTGTTTGCCGCCATTGATCGGTTTATTGCACTATGACTTAAGCGATTGACTAGGTGATTACTCGTTAGAAAACAGTTCTATCCTCGCTAAGAATGAATAATAATAATAATAATAACTTTATTTACGTGTCAATGAGATTTAGCATTGCTGCTAATTGGGGACACCTAAAAAGAGTTACAATCATCAGGCTCATCAATTAAAATGCTTAAATCTCTTTTCCTGATGTAATTTTTAAAATTCTTTAAACTCAAATGATTTAATATGATTGGGAAGTCTGGCTTTTGGACCCAAATACGACAAAATAAATGCTTCATCGCTCACCTGCAAACTTGTTGAAGTAGGCTTTTTTGTATTTGAGTCCTTGTGGATCATTCCAAAAGTAGATCGGCATACACGGGAAGGGCTTGGTACAGACTAACTCACCACTCTGATCATATACTGCTTCACCTGAAACATCACGAACAACTTAAATGTCAGGTACACTACATTGAACTCGATTAATCACGCTGTTTAATGTCTCACAAGAAAATTACCGTCCCACTTGCCAATGCGGGAGACGAAAGTCTCTGTGCTATGCTGTTAACGGCTCAATTTTTCCCGGATTTTTGGGAACCTAGGCAGCGATTGCTCAAAAGGCTCTCTTTGAAGTTACAATGACTGAATTCCAAATTAGTGCTACTCCTGGAACAATTTAGTCCTTCGTCGATTAACTGAAATCGAAAACCCATCCAGGGGATTTAGCAAGACTCAAATAATGTAGGTCTTGGCAAGACTGGAAAACGACTTTATAATAATGATGACAGCAAATGGGAAGAGTGCAAGGTCCAGCTTAGTAGTATTACGGTTACTGGCGAGCTACCAAATAAGTACTCGCTCTGTGACCTTCTGTACTTTTTTTTTAGACACCTGATGAACGAGATAGTTCATTGATTCATTATAAGCTGGGAAACACTTGCTGTCATTCATTAACTGAAATAAAACTGTTGTCGCCGATAAAACGCACCATTTGATTTTAAATGTAGATATTGACAGGTTGGTCGCGTGACGGTGGCCGCTTGTCTCCAACTTTCCTGCTCAAATTTATATTACGTAATGTTTGTGCGTGTGGTCACATTTATAGCCCGCATAACTTCCTTCAGTGGGCGGAAATTCTTGCTAATGGCCACTTGACGAGCCACACGTTTTAATTTGGGGGATTATCCAGGTAAGTGTTTTGATACCAGTTGTAATCATGTGAAAACCACGTAAATTAAAAAACTAACAGACCTCAAAACAATATTTTCTAATCTGGGAACTAAACGGCACAGTAAGAAAAGATACGTTTTAAAAACATTGTCTAGTCTGCAACTGTGCTGATGTCAAATGTACAGATTGAATAACACCAGAAGGTTTTATTCACTTCCTAGACTAACGTAATCCCCAGTCCTTTTGTCGAGAAAAAATAAAAAAATTGTAACGCACCAAGTTCGAACATTCTTCTTTGCGCCTGAACTGAGCTACGGGACAAATTTGCGGGAAAGAATAGGTCAAAATGAGACGGTTACCTTCGTCACTCCAGCTCTCCACAGCCATTCCAAGGTTGCGTGTTTGGATTTCACCGCGGTAGACAGGCACAGTTGGATTCTGACCAGCAAAACATGATATGATGTCTGTGCCTCCTGAAAAGAGCAGAAAGTTAGAATTCGTCCATGAGTTATTCGTGGCATAAAAAGAAAACGCTTTACGCAACTCTTCCATACCACGGCCATGTAACTTATATGCGCAGCAGCTAATGTTAGTAAAATTTACGGCTGCGTAAAAATCGTGCAATATCGCCAATAAATAACAGACACAACGGCTTCCCCCCGGGGGGGGGGGGGGCTCCCATTGAAAAAAGACCGGGGTGCTCGTCGGAAATTTTGAAAAGAACCCCTAGGAGACACCAAGATCCTGTTTTGTAGGCGTGGCTTGAAATTTTTTCTCCCCTAATAGGTACCAATTTTTACATAACACATTATCTCCCGTCATATTTTTTCGGCTCTATACCGTAAAGGTAAGGTAGGTAAAGTCTGCGTACGGGCCAAGTGACCCATCATACCGTGTAAGGTACCGCAAAAACTGCCGCTGTGGACCTTTTAAGGCTGAACACCCTAAGAGGTACCAACACCGCTTTTTTAACCCCTACAAGGTACCATGAGCACCCCCGTCCGTTTTATGTGGGAGTTCCCCCGGGTTTCCACCCTTGTAATTGGCTCTGTGTACGGCATGACATGATTCTGGTTAATTACAGCCAAGGTGCGTATGCTACGAAAATTATGAGCAAAACCAATAACGGAAACTCACCCGAGATGGATCCTAGAAGTACATCCTCCTTGATGCTGCTGTAAACATAGTCAAAACTGGCTGGTTTCAGGGGGGAGCCTGTCGACAAAATCGTGTGTAGGGTTGACAGGCTATGTGTCTTAACTGGAATTGAATAAAACAAAAGTCAGCGTGGGCCTGCCTGTATTACCCCTCCGTTCTGTCGATATCCAAGAACGAGAAATTAACAAAGGGTTGCCTCCCCGGCATCACCTTTCAAAATTTCCTGACTTTTCCCACATAAATATAAAACTTCACCAACCAAATAAATACAAAATGTCCGACATAGTAGTGACTTCTAGCCTCGCCTTGCAGCCATCCTTTCCATCCATTAGTTAAGACCAAATAAATGCGTTTTCAACGAATTTTTCTTCTTCATTAAGGAAGCCCTATTAAAGTGTTTCTTTCAGCCCTCAATATTATAAATCAGTCGTGTTTAATTATTTCAATTTTCCCTGCCTGAACTTTTCATTAAAATGTCATTTTTCCCTAACTGAAAATAATATTCCCCGACTTTTCCCTGACCTAGGAAAGTTTTTTTCCCCCGACCATTTCCTGACCTGTGACAACCTTTAACACATTTATACGTGAATTATCTCATGACCACCAAGGACACTTACTTGGCTGTACTTCCCTATCTTCAAGAGCTGACAACCATTTGGCACCAGTACCAAGAATAGTTATTCTACAGTGCAAGAAGAAAAATATTTATGGAGACTTTTTAAATGTTTAATTGACTAGCATCTTCAACCAACACTGCATTGGTTGAGGGAGTACGAATCCAAGATAATATGGAAAACAAATTTCAACACTGTATAACATTTTGCTATATAAAACAAATCACAAAGAAGGTAGAGCCTCTAAGAATAACTAGCAAGAACAGAATTAAAGATTTGGAATCTGCTGTTCCCCTCCCCCATATCATGTCAAGCGAGAAATTTGACACAAGACAAAGAGTAAAACAAACAAACAAACAAACAAACAAACAACCAAATAAAACAGTTACACTCTATTAACCTTCAGTGCAAAAAGCAATCCCAAAATGGTCTCCACACAGGATGTCAATAATGGTGACAACTTTAGGCCAGTGTCAATCTAAATAGCAGTAGGTTAAGCCTGCATACGAGCCAAGTGGCCCATCAGGCTGGTGCTTATCCCGATTTCAGTAGCGGAAAGTGACTAGGAATTTTTCCACTCCCCCCTGGATGGGATGATAGTCCATCGCTGGGTTACCCCCAGCATTAAATTCACCAGTACCTCTTAGTACACCTGGGTGGAGAGAGGTACTGTGTTAGTAAAGTGTCTTGTCCAAGAACACAACACCAACACAATGTCCCTGGCCAGGTCTCAAACCTGGACTGCTCGATCCAGAGTTGAGTGCACTAATCATGAGGCCACCACACCTCCACAATAACATACATGTAATTCGATAATTATTTCTATAAACCTCACCCTATTTGGTCAACTAAGTCCCATATGACATGAGGTGTAGGAATGAATGGTGAGCCATCATACAGCACCAAGGAGGCTCCAACAGCAAGTGCTGACACTAACCAATTCCACATCATCCAGCCTGTCTACAGAGATGATGTAAATGCATTACAGTCACTCACACAGAAGAGTTGTAATTTGCATATAAAGATTGAATAATTATACACTTTTAAATACAATTTTCCAGTTGCCAAAAGTGAATTGAGTGCAAGACATGAAAAATGCAAACACTGGGGGAGAGAGGGGAGAGGAGCTGAGCTTGCTTGTCTCTACAGGCATTATCGGTCTTCAATATTACTGCAACTGGGAAGTTTAATATTGATTTGAAAAGTCTAGTCATGTCAATTTTTATAGTATAATAGACAAGCATTACTTTTAAAATTTGTTGGCAAAATGAAATCATTTTCAGTAGCCCTTGATATCAAGTAGGATGTCTACTTGGTAGTGTTCAATTTATATTAAACGAGTTTGTTGATGACTGAGCAGTCTGATTCTCAAACGGCAGATTCGTAGACAGATTGGGCATCTGGGGAATTTTTAGTGACTTGACAAAACAAAACCCAATGAAAATATCAGTACCACTGCTAGAGATGACAAATCTGTATATCCGCAGTAACATCTGATGCAATCCAAGTGCTAAGGCTGAAAAGAATGGCCTTGCTGCTACTTACTGTTGTGTAATAAAAGATCACATCTTGTCTGGTCATGTTTCCATGAAGGACATGTTCTTTAAGATGCTGGATCAACGTTCCCTACAAATCCACAGCAAAAATGTATTTACTAAGAGCGGATGTTTTTGACTAAGCAAGAACTCAAAAATCAAAAATGCTACTCCTGTGCTACTCCTGTGCTACTCCTGTGTGAAAAATCTAGCTTGGTTTTGACTCAAGATATGCAATGAGTGGTTCAGTTAACTGTCCATTATCTAATCAAATTTTTTGCATGTTACAAAATTTGAATTTAATTTTTACCCTGAAAAATTACAACAAGCAACTGTGCAAGGGCCAACTAGAGTCAAATCCAACATTATATCTTGAGAAATTAAACGCACAACCAAAGTACAAGTCCCACTAAACAGTCTTTAAAAAGTTATTCAAGTCTACAGTGTAGTATGATCTTACATTTTTTATTTTATTTGTGAATCAAAAGTTGCATTGTGTAGTTCCTGAAAAATAACCATACCTCCCCCATGGAAGGGTTTTTCCCTTAGACCCCTACTCCTCTAAAAATTCCTATATTAAAGCTTCATAAATTTCTTTAAATCTTTGGCTCTTACAGAATCTCCACCCCAACCCAAGGAAATTCCAATCCCTTCTGTGGGGAGAGTATGTTTTTTTTTTTTCTGGAAGAAGTTTTATAATGTTTGCTATTTTTTGACTCACCCCGACAGAATGAACCATGCACTTGGGTGGCCCTGTTGTTCCTGAGGAGTACATGATGTACAGAGGGTGATTGAAAGGAACCTGTACAAACTCAAGAACTGGCTCTTCATCTGCAAACTTTGCGAACTTAGACAACAAAACACTAGGAGCAAATCAAAGTGAGAGGTAATTAAATACAACTTGAATATATGCATAAACCTGACAAAGGTATGTTCTTACCATAGGGATATTAGAAAAGCCTGATATCATTATTTTTTGTTATTTTGTTCATAGGAAATAATATTTCTTGGGTTGAGAGAAGCACCGTAAGAGAATTGTGCCTGGCCACAAGTGAACCCGGGTCTCTCAATCTGTACCCGGCTTAATGCAGTAGCCATTATACCTCATGACAAGAATTAATATCTAAGGCTCAAGTCAGTCATTAATAATGCTTACTTCATAGTTAACAGAACTTGTCTTTGTCAGTGTCAGCACACTACTAATTGGTTATAGATTGAAACAGACTTAGTTGAAGATATTCACATTGATAAATGGTCCCATACATACCTGTTAGGAATTTTAGAGAGATCAATTTCATCTGCTTTTCCAACAAAAGGCATCACAACAACTTTTTCTAGTTCAGGAAGGTCTGAAATATATTCAACACAATATGATTAATTTTTATGCTAATGCATGACTCTGTTGTAAATTATTTTAACTTAAAATCAAATTTAATGACAAAATTTAATGAAGTAGAAATACTATAAAACAAAACTATTGAAATAGCTGACTTACTTTTCACTACTTGAGTCAGTTTCTCCAAGTGGTTGTGTATTTTACTGTTGTATCTGACTGCTTCCACTGAAAAAATAACCTTTGGCTTGATTTGGGTAAACCTGTCCAGCACACCCTGAAAGGGTTCAAGAATGTCAATGTCAGTAACTTGGCCTCTTTACTGACCTGCAGTTTGCAAGTTAAGCTTGATCATTTTCATCAAGAGGGTACAGTGACTGGTTTTTACAGGCAAGTAAAACTTTTTGAATGGAACCTCTTTATAACAAGAACTTTCCTTTAGATGGTCAAACTGCAGGCACGCAAAATCATCCACACAGCTGGTCAATTTGCCTGGTGCCTGGCCCTTACTGAAACCCCTGAACTAAAAAGCAGTTCTAAACAAATACCAAAAATCATGAACTTGTAACTACCGTGACACCAAAATCTGGTGACGTAGAACTCCATACAGCTCCCAGACTGGCAGTAGCTAACATGGCTTCCACAGCTAAGGCACAGTTGGGAATATAACCTTGAAAGGAAGACAAAAGAAGGGTGTTCATTCAGGATTGTTTGCAAACACAGCTCCTATAGTGAGGAAACTTGCCAGTAGCTAGTTCTTGAAGCTCTTAGAAAACAGGATCATTGATGAGGAAGATGTCACAGATCAGTGGGTAGTTAATGGAAAAGTCAAAATCTGTCAACTGTGCAGGAAACCTCTCCTATTCACTGCCACAGACAAAAAGTCTTCCCTGAACATGTATTTTTGCATGCATTCAGGATACTTGAATATCAATCAAGTGCAATTATACATTAGGAAATCCGTACTTCTTCATGTTTGTGTGAAAGATTATGCAACTAGTCAGATGAAAATACGTCTTTGAGTAACAATAATATCAATATACTTCCAGGTAATAAAATACTCAATGAACATGTGCTGTACATACCAACAACTCTGTCTCCTTTCTCGATACCAAGATTTTTGAGTGCAGAGGCTAACAGCGTCACATTCTTCTTTAGTTGATGGTATGTTATGCTTTTAATGTTTTGTCCCTCCCCTGCATATGCAAAATAAAAAGGTTGTTTTGTCTGTTTTGAGACTTTATCTCACTTATGAGTTTTTCTTTTTCTTATTTTGTGTTATCTCTCCTTACATTGTGGAAGGTGCACTGGCCTCATAGTTAGAGTGTGCTTGACTCCAGATTGAGTGGTCCAGGTTCAAGCCTTGGCCGGGGACATTGTGTTGTGTTCTTGGGCACGACACTTTACTTTCACAGTGCCTCTTTCCGCTCAGGTGTATAAATGGGTACTGGAGAATTTAATCCCGGGGAGTCACCCTATGATCGACTAGCACATCCCATCATCCAGAGCAGAGAAGAAATACTCCTAGTCACCTCATGCTAAGGAAACTGGAGATAAGAGCCCGCATGATGGGTCACTTGGCTTTTATACAAACTTTACGTTACTTTAATTACCTCAATCTTTGCATTGGTTACAAGATTGAGAGGGCATATTGTTAAAGTGATGAATTATAGTCTCAAAAACTTTTTTTTACCATGCTTTAATATGGGTTGGTACTGCTAATTCCTATCAGAATGCTTAAATATTTAAGATGATTTCTGCAGAACATTCGAGCAATAATGGTAAAAATAAAGTTACCAAAATTACCTCATAGCATGGTTATATTTTGAATAAAGGTAAGAAGATCTTATCAAGAATTAAGCTCTCAAGCTGACCCCGTGAGAGAAAATTGAACTTGAAGTTATCCATATTTCAGCTAAAACAGACGTTTTGCGTTAGTTGAAAACACAATAACACACACTTTGAGCATTCTTACGAGGTTTGACTTAAAATTTCTTGAGAATGCTTGGGGATTTAATTGCGTGGTCACCTAGAGAAATGAATTACAGTGAGATGTTTTAAATAGTATTCAAAAAGTTACCTCGCTGTGAGTAGATTTTTAGTAGATAATTTTTGCATTTATTGCTTGAACTTTAAGCGGAATCCGTCTTAATTATGAATTTGGTCCAGTAAGTTTTGCATACCTGTTGTGTATAATGCAACCTTGTCATCACCATAACGTAAAAGATTCTCTGCAAAATTAAGACGAGCTCCACGAAACCATTCTGGTATGTCAGCCATTGCTTGAGATTGATCTAAAACCTTGAATGAAAAATGTTACTTACCAATTAGAATAGCACTGCTGTGTGCAATGATCAGACAATTAACCTGATACACTTTGAGTACTCATAAATTATTTTGTTAGAATTTAAAATATGTGTACAGCAAAAGACTTCTCACTAGCAGATTAGATACTGGTTTCCTATCTACTAAAACCAGCTATGAACTATTTGTTAACTTAATAATATTACAATATTGTTCATTTCTACAACTTGTGCTATCTTATATCCATCACACCTTACTATCTAGCTGCATGCTCCATGCTCTTTCCATTTCTGGTATTTCCATTAATAATTTTAGTGGAAATTATGTCACAAAGCCCAACTAAACGGCTCACTTTTTTAATCAATGTCTTCACACTGGTACCAAAAAAAACTATTAATAAATTAACTGTCTCATAGCTAACTGTAATACCTCTTCGTATGGTTGAGAATGGACAATGCCTGTATATTTCCAAAACATCTCCCAGAAATCTACATAATGAGTGACACTCCATTTCCGCAGCTCCTCATAAGTTTCTGTATACATAATTTCAAAAGAAGAGTAGATATGTACAGTATTTAATATTTTGATAATAACTTAGCATGCTTTTGCTAGTTTGGACTAGTCAAAATTGGTATTAAGTTTGGCTCATCTAAACTGGGGCCCTATAAATCCACCTCACAAATAAATTACAACTTATCAATCTGTCTGATATCAACCTATGAATAGAGGGGGTAAGTTTCTAAAGAAACTGTGGTGCTGCGTCGGTGGGGAGTATAACAAGATAATTTGGTTTTATCAACTGGGTTGATAATGTGAATTGGCCACCGTAATTTACGGTGGCTGATATCAACCTAATTATTCAAAGGATGAATAATACCAGTCACTGGATAAATCACCATGACAGCTGTAAACAGACTAAAATTCTTACAAAGGCAAAAAAGGCTTCTTTTATATTGTCTTTTTATATATATAGCCTCTAATAGGAACTGGAAATAAATAAATTCAAACTTTTTACAGAGGCAAGTGCCTTGGTTCACTAGCTAGCTACAGCCCTGACTATCAGTGGATGGCGGAAATGTAACACAATGTTTCCACTCTTGGGAGTTCAAATAAATTTGTCTCTGGGTTGGATTTTACTGGGCTAATATAATTTTTTTAGTCTCACAATCAGACATTACTCATCCTTCCATTGTTAAAATAATTGGGTAGTCCTGGAAGAGGGGAGTATGGGGGGTGTGTCTGGAGGTGTGTACAGCTTTTTCTGTCTCTCAATACTACGTGAGTTGACAACTGGAGATCCAAATGGTTAGGCAAAGTACAGATAATTATACTTAACTTATAGGCTAAAGTATATATATTTTATATTTATTTCATTTAAACAAACGTCACCCGACTGTTGTTGAAATGGAATCACACTTCATACTGTAAGTACTACCGTAATGATATAACAAGATGAAGTTACAAACAAAAAATAAATTAGAAATAAAGAACTGACTCACTTAAATCCAAGCCAAAAGCTTCGTTCACGACTGACTGAAAATCGTGAATGTTGGTCGATCGATCAGGCCTTGGTTTCCACATCAACCTCGCTCTCTCTTCCTTCACAGAAGCCATGTCACTTGAAACGAAGCTCGTGCTACCGGTCATAAATAGTACAAATATGCGTTTCTAAGAACTACCGAGCGTTCTTACTCAATAGGAAAGCTCTGTCTTCCTGAAACTTCAATCGTCCTTCGCTGTCCAGGTAACGCTGCGGTCTTTCGACAAATATTTCAAGGTTTATTTGTCAAATTTCGCAATTTGGCGCGCCACGTCACTTTGCACAGCGCCCCTCGGGATTCGTCAGGACATTTCCAAATTCACTTCATTAAAAATTGAAGAAAACGTTTCCAAGCAGACAGAACGAAGATTCCTTTTGGCTACGCCTGTGAATCTACAAGGGAAGCGTCTATTTTCGCTGAGCTTTGCTCTATGCATTATAACTCTGGAAAAATTGAAGTCATTCAATGAATCAGATCAGGCGATCGGATCCTTCGTATGCGTTAGGGAGGGTGGCGTGGTCACTGACTAATCATAACATCGAAAATTTTTTGAGTCATATGGAATTATTTTTATTTAAAATAATATTTCATCTCATAGAAACAACTTGAAAGCAAAATTTTCCATATGCGTTTAAAGCTTTGGTACATAATAGGGAATGAATATGTTTTACTCCAGCCTACCCTAGTTGGTAAAAAAATGTTACTTTTTGATCCCAGACTCTTTCGAGTGCAATCGGTCACTCAAGGTCGTTCTGCGTGAACTGGTACAAGATGGCGGCCGAATTTACGAGTTTAGAAAGTTGTTTGGAGAAACACCTTCCACCAAAGGAACTGGAAGAAGTGAAAAGGATTTTGTATGGAAAACCAGTCAGGTAAGTTTTTCATCTCAGCCGAGACAATCACGTGAACATTCGGTCTTAGATTACTTCTCGATCGACTCATGTACAATGCATCAACGTGAACTGCTATGTTGAAATTGCAAACTAAGGTGAATTGCGAATGTGTTGTAGCTGCAAAAGTTTATTCACCGCGAGACACGTACATTGTTCTGGCTGCCTTATGAGACCATGGAAGGAGTCACTTTACCGACTAAGACCATTCCTCAATCTATCCACACACCACTCCCACCCACCCCCCTCCCGCCCCCCAACTCGCTGGAAAACGTGCCTGCATGACATCCCTCTCTAAAATCAATTTTTTTTTCTTTATCAGATGAAAATGTCCATCAAAATATGCGTTGAGAGCAACCTCCTAAAGGGAGGGGGCTGGGGGCATGGACATGGGACGATCTGAACTCCCATCTTTCTACTCACCTCTTCCCTCCTCCTTCCCTCCAAATTCCTCTCCTGTGCCCCCATCACAATTTGCATTTCTCACAGTTGCATATGAGGCATCTTAACCCAGCAGATTTGCTAAGCACTAAATAATTCATCAAATCAAAAGAAATATTATGGCTCGGTCAATTCTAAGCTTGCTCATTTCCCCCCTCCCCTGTATTTGATGGGCATTTGACATTTTGTTTCCATAAGGTTGCAAATGCCCCCACAGTGGGATCACGAGACAGCGTCAAAAATAAATTTTCTGGTAACTAATATAAGTCTTCAACCTAGATATCAAAATGAATGTATATATATTTATCAGTAAAAATTTGATTGTTATTTATCAAAAAAATGTACCGAAGGTTTCATTAGCCTTCTAGGCACACAACTCTTCCTATGAAAATTGTCAATCATGCTGTTTGCCATCGTTTCTTACCTCAATTTTCTCGCACACCGAAGTCCAACGTGAATTTATTGGGGTGTTGGTAGGGCACAACTAGTTTCCAATGCATGGGTCAAATTTCAGAAAAAGAATTTACATTTATGTTCTTTACATAGGGTTAATACTTTTGATGCTTGTATTAAAAATTCGCTTGTGTTTTCAAAAAGTACCAATGTAGAACTCTTTGTCTGACTAAATTGTCACATGTCCCAGCCTTGGGCAGCCCTTTGTGAGAAAATGCCCTGGGGGTGGGGGGGATGAGTGGGCTTGGAATTGACAGAGCCATAAATATCAGCAAGTAATTAAGAAATATTGATTTTGCTTTTTCTGGACAGGTTTGATTAAAAAATGTTCCTGGACTAATATAGAGTCAAAATAAACATCTCATGTTTTTTTCCTGGATTCATAGTAAATTGGAGCTACCTGAGGCAGCATTGAAATTGGCAGAGGAAGGAAATTTTGAACTGGCAGGATACAAGTTTGAGGTCAAGGAAGAGCAACTACGCAGGCCTCGTATTGTGAGAATTGGAGCTGTTCAGAATAAAATAGTGTTACCCACATCTGCCCCGTTGGCAAACCAGGTGAACAGATCAAAATTAATCAGTTTAAGATTGCCCTGCTTAAATGACAGTATGCCCCTAATATGAAGGTATGATGATGTTAAAATGGTTAGTCTCAGCCCTGGTGTGTTCCCACTCCAGTTCCCATGTGGAAGTCTGTAATTGACGGACTTCGCTTAAATCTGATTGTCTTCAATCAAAATGAGTCCCCAGGGCATGCTCAAAACTTCATCCTGTGTGGCTGTTTAGGTCTCAGTTGTCAGTGGTAACCAACAATACTGCTCTCTGTCTCTGGGGATGGTGAGAATGTGTCAGACCAATATAATTTATAGTGTCTTTTTATATCACCTTTCTATATCTGTTTTGTATACATGTATGTGGTGATGAACATATAAAAGTTGAAATGTTTGTGTGTCATTTTAACAGCTGTCAGCTCTCCATGCAAGAATAAAAGAAATCACAGAGACTGCAGCCCTGTGTGGAGTTAATGTAATCTGTTTTCAAGAATGTTGGAGTAAGTAAAAAAAAATGCAGCATGGTTTAATTAGAAATATACAAAGTTAAACAAGTAAATCAAGTCAACCGTTTATGTCTAGCTGACTAACAGGGAAGTTAGATGTTTGTTCAAATCTTTTTTATTTGTAAGCATGCTTTCTGCTGTTTTGGTCAACAGCCATGCCATTTGCTTTTTGTACACGTGAAAAGCATCCATGGACAGAGTTTGCTGAGTCAGCAGAAGATGGCCCCACTGTTAAACTTTGTCAGGAGGTAAGTTCATTACTGACAGCAGATTTAGTGATACCCAATCAGGTACTTTTATGCAGGGAACTGAGATGATATAGTGGATTTCTTTAAAAAAAAATGAAGAGTCTACTCTGAAACAATAGATATGAAGTATACAGCATAAAATATCAACATGTGCAGAAACAAAAGGGCACTATAAACAGTATCACGCTAAGGAACAGCTGGCGATGGTCAATGAAGGGGGGGATGAGGGGGCAGGTTTAAACTGGCAACAGTTGAAGAGAGAGTCACAGGACAGAGAGAGATGGAGAGACTTCCTTAAGGACCTACTGTATGCCCCCCACAGGATGAAAGGTTTTAAGTCAAGTAAGTCAAAATGTATTACCTTTGTCAAGAAATTCCCTAAAAAAAAGCTGCTATTTATCAACATCTAAAGAACTGCATATGCCCATGTCAGCTTATGCTTAATTGCACCTAGTGAAAACCAGCCTTAGGTGATGTCCCTGGGAATCAATGAGTTTTATTTTTTGGTGTCCCTCAGCAAGTGTTTCCTAAAGCAGGTACACTGAAACTCAAAGGAAATCAAAACTCACAATGTTATGATAGTTCCAACCATCAAGTATTTTGTGCTCCTTGCAATTGAAGATTTAAAGAAGTTTGCTTTCTGAATTGCCTGCATATTCGGCATGGTTTGAAAATGAACAGTCAACCTCAGGATCATCTCTAAGTCTACTGTTCAAGCTGTTGTTTCTGATAGAGTTAATATGTAGCTTTGAAATGGTACAAGTAGGACAATGATGAATTAACCCACCTATAGCTACTCAAAAATTTTTTTTTTTGATGTGGAATCCCATTCAAAAGAGACTCTGTTGGGGTTATAATTATTATTAATACAAACAATAATTTAGCAGCAGATAATATTTATGGAAAAGTTTCTTCTTTTTGTTTCATTAGCTTGCAAAACAGCACAACATGGTCATTGTTTCTTCAATTCTGGAGAGAGACGGTGTTCACCAGGACAAAATATACAACACCACAGGTGCTTAAACAAATTTACATTTATCTTAAGCTAGTAAAATAATGTAATTTACATATTGATTAACCCAGTATTCTAATGAATATGTTAAACTTATAATCAAATGTCATATTCTTCAGTTATAATTTCCAACAATGGTTCTGTCTTGGGAAAAACAAGAAAAAATCACATTCCTAGAATTGGAGATTTCAATGAGGTAAAGACAATAATTTTGTTCTCCTTCCCTTTCTTCATACTTTTCTTCTTTGTAACACTGAGCATTTGGTCACTGAAACATCTTGTTGTCATTTATCCACAGTCAACTTATTATATGGAGGGAGACACAGGGCACCCAGTGTTTCAGACACAATTTGGTAAGTAAGGTGTTGCTTCAATTTGTTTACTACTAAAGGTAAAATGTAAGCACTGGATGAAAATTTTCATTCCAGTTATGCCTCAGTGGCAGATCCAGACCTTGAACCCTTGGGTGAGGGGTTGCTTGTTCTGCTGGCTTTTCTTCCTTTTGCATTTTTTTTATTTTTTACCCAAAATAGGAGGGGGGGGGGCACCCTGGGCCCTTCCCCAAGATCCGCCACTGTGCCTGCTATAACTTTCGGTAACTTCTAAGAAAATTCACGTCACTGTTTGCTTTCAGTTATTTGCATTTGCTGATCATGAGATGTGTCATTACTTTAGAAACTTAAGCACTCTTTGGTGTGTTGTAGCTTGGCCTAGTGTCAATAAGAGTGAACATATGAAGAATATATCAAATAATTCATATTTGAACTGATCATTCAAAGCAATCATGATCTGAGTACTGGAGAGACTTTTGTAATGCTCTATATTCACTGGTTGCAAGGTTTTAGTAAAACAGGTTTTGTCTTGTTTGTTGCTCTATTTAACTAAACATGCCTTTTTGGTTTTATGACAGTCATTGAATAGGAAACTTCTTTCTCATAGTGACACTTACAACTTTGAGCTTGAAAACATTATGATCAACTTCCAAAATATTTTAAAAAGTCGAGCTTTTAAGAACTCAGCAGATCATCAAAAGGAGTTTGTCTAAACAAATAGTGAAAATCTTCCATAATTTTCTAGTGCTGGACTGTTGCAAGGGAGAATTCCTACATGAATGTTGACATCAGGGTTGAAAGGAATAATTTACTGAGAGTCAGAGGATAAGAGCACCATGGACAGCACAGTAGTATTTTGCATTATATTAACTTGATCACATGCACCTGCACTAAGCACTCCATGGTGGGATGGGCAACCTTTGCCATGTAGAGGTCCATGTATAAATGTAAATGTAAGTGTAAATTACTTTGGTTTGTTACAGGTCGAATTGCTGTGAACATTTGTTATGGCAGACATCATCCCCTGAACTGGCTGATGTATGGAGTAAACGGTGCTGAGATTTGCTTTAATCCTTCAGCAACTGTGGGTGCTCTTAGGTACAAAGTGATAAACTAAACTTACTTCATTATTTTTTTGGCAAATTTCAAGTTTATACAACAAAAATAGGCCTCCTTTCAATGACTAATTATTCTGTTTTTAGATTTAAGCATGTGCTTGCTTCAAGTTTTCCTCCTTTACCTTTGCTAAGCAGTGGTAATACATAAACTTGAAGCAGCACAACTTTACCCACACAGCTGTATACGTGTTATATACAGTGGAATTCTGATTTTTCATATCTCCCAGGGAAATAAATATTGGTTTGAAAAATCAAGTAGTTTCTTGAAATTGGGGTTAGAAATTATAGTGTTCTAAACTGATGAAAGGAATACAACTTTTGGTTTGAGCTATCGGAAGGTTACACAGAAGCAGGGTTTAAGAAATGGGGACTCCACTGTATGGGTATAAGGTTTCCATCATTATGTTCAGACCACAAGGTTACAAAGTAATGTGTTATCTTTATTTTCTAGTGAACCAATGTGGCCCATTGAGGCACGTTGTGCATCCATTGCTAATAACTATTTCACAGTGGCAATAAACAGGATTGGCACTGTGAGTGCAGTTTGCTTCAATCCATTCTCTTTTGTTGTGTTTTTGTAATGAAATCAATTTTGTTTAACAAGTTTGATTTTATCTGAGTTTTCTGGAATTTCTCACCTAAGAATTTTTCCCAGTTACTCAAGTCAATATTCTTTTACCACTAACAGGAAGTCTTTGAAAATGAGTTTACATCTGGAGATGGCAAACCAGGTAACTGTTTGTTTATAGCAGAACACTTGTAACATATTTTATTTTTTATTTGCCATTGTTCCAGAATTGATATAGGTATGTGCAGCACTAGAGAGTACTGTTTTTGGAGCTGTTTTGGTCTTTTTAGAGTATAGATTTTAGCCATTTTGGTCTGAAATAGGGTATGAGTTGTGCACTCCAGTCCTCAATTGGTTATTTTCATCTTTTTGGAAGAAGCTCTTCTTTATCATTATTAATAATAAGACCATCAAAATCATACAGTTTTTCAACCTATCAGTACCAAATCAAAGTGACTGGTGACTAAGCTTAAGTTCATTTTCCTGTGCTTCAGGTACTGAAATGAATATGGCTTAAATTAATTTGCTTTTCCACAGTAATTGGAAAATTGTGCTAGTCATGTGATTATTCCATGTTGCACCCAGCAGCTTTGTAACAAACTAAGGTTTTATTGCTGTTAGAATGTTGCTAACAGGAAAGCAGGCTTGGGCTATACAGATATTGTTTAACAAAATTTCTGACTGTGACTGGTCATAATTTTTTTTCCTTGCAAAGCTCACAAGGATTTTGGACACTTTTATGGTGAGTTTTATTGCAACTGTTTGATAGCCAGTGAGCAAAACTACCACTTGGTATATGCTCCATATACTACTGTCTTACTTGCTTATGTACATCCAATGACCCTTGTCTATCAGTTACCAAATTCTTAAAACTGTTCAGTCACTTGTGTTGCATGAGTGCAAGCAAGCGGTCTGGGCAACTCTTGTAGTAGCCGGTGATGGGGAGAGAGCTTGCTCACAGCTCTTAGTTTTGGGAAAATTTCACACAGTTTTCTTAAGATCTTGTTACTTCTAACATCACTTTCTTCCTCCTCAAAATCATTTGTTAATCTTTGTGAATGAATATTTCTAACTTCCCTCTCTCGATTGGGTGTACTTTACTTATCATTGTCCGAATATTTGGTTAGGTTCCTCCTATGTTGCTGCACCAGATGGAAGTCGCACTCCAGTAAGTTTGTCACGTTTAGGTTATTGAAATATCTTAAGTACAAATTTCTTAATTAAGATACAGAGATATTGGAGATACGCCGACCCTCCTAAACTTTTTTATTTTCTGCACAATTCTTTTGTCACAGGGATTGTCAAGAGTTAATGATGGTCTACTCGTGACCGAGGTGGATTTGAACCTTTGTAGACAAGTCAAAGACAAGTGGTGCTTTCAGGTCTGTGTCTTTTTAAAGTAAAAATAAATCTCTTACTCCAATAACGGTATCAGCAATACAGATAAGGCTCGCTACCAGTTTGAGAATCTGGGCACGAGATTATCATAGTAATTTTTACAATAACTGTCTCATTTCTTGCGTGGTGATTGGCTCATTTTTATCATCAATAAGTACAGGCGGATAAAATTGTAATTTGCAAGCTTTCAAGTTCAACTTTCAGCTGTCAAACTGTCAACTTTTTAACCAATGAGATTTTATGAACTTTTTTAAGTAGCCAATCAAAAGCAAGAAAAGCCATTGACAATGTTCGCTTCACTTTGAATTAAATTCACTTATCTTTGTTTACGGCAAGTTTATGTCGTCTTTTCCCCTCATTTATTCCCGGCATTTGACCATTTTGGGGTCTTGTTATTGTAAAAAACAAATTGACGTCAGTTTTTTATGCGTCTGTCCTCTTATTGACTAGACTAGACTAGACTAGACTAGATTAGAAAGCTGGGGGTTGTGTATAAAATAAAAGAAAGACCTAATAACAATGTAATAATAAGGGGTAGGCATAATTATACTTTTTCGTGTATTGAGCGCTGGGAAATCACGAGCTCTGCAAGGGGTGGAGGTTCAGTGCTTGTGTTTGTAGTATGTACGATGGATTGTTGACCATTATCCACACACGTAAGTACCGCTGCCAGCTTTTCTCCAATCGTTGCAAAATATGAATTCATTAGACTGGCTTTCTCCTCGTCAGTCAGCGCAAGACTGCCGTCGTCTCTTTTGAGAGGGCCGATGCTCTTGTGCTCCGTTGGATTTATCGCTTTATTGAGTAAGTTCTATTAAGTGCTAGTTTCATGTCTTGACTTCTGTGAACATTTTGGAGAAGTATGTGGCTTTGGCTTGCCTTAGAGCCGACGTAACCTGATTTCTAGCTTGCTTGTACTCTTGGCGCAGCTTGAGGCATTTAGATGAAACTGCTGCCTTGAATAGCTTATACCTCCGGTTCATTTTATAGCGAATAGCATTGGTGATCCACGGTGCTGATGTGCTTCCAAATGTGACTTCTTTCAATGGGGCGTGTTCATCGCAAATAATATTGAATAAGTGCTGCCAAGCCCATAAGACATCGTCCACGTCTTCAAAAACCTGTGAGATGTGAAAAGGCGCCGTTTCGATGTCGTATCTGAATTTGTCCTCATCCAATCTTTTATAGTCTCTCGTTCTTATGTACTTCGGTGGAGGTCTTTTGTTCTTCAAGCGTAAAGTAAATCCTGTATTTAAAACACGATTATCGTTTAAGCACTACATGCATGAGGGGTCGTGTATCTAATTAATTATCTAATTTTCTAATTACCTACTGATAAAATGAATGAAATATAAGAAATTAACTTACTTTATCGCAAATCTGATTTCCCTAAATATCGGACTGGATTTTGCCTAGCGTAGTGTTGCATATATGAAGTTGTGATCGGAAATGCTCAGTGGGAATACGTCCGTGGAATTAACAAGGTCTTTTCTTGTGGTCACAATAAGTTCTACCAAAGTACGTGACTTTAACGTTGTTGACGTGGCCTTCCCTACGATGTTTTGCATATTGAACATGTCAAAGATTGAACGTAGTTTTTCACTGTTCCTACTCAACGACGACAGAAGGCCGTTCAAATCATCTCCCATAGAAAAACCGCAGTTGAAATCACCCAACAAGACGATGTTTGATGATTTCAACTAGGTCTTTTCGAGCGGGCATCTTAGGAGATTGAAGAATTCATTATCATCTGGTGGCCTATATATAACTGAAAATAAGACCGAGATGCTAGGGAATTTGACTTGCAGCCAGATCGCTTCAAGGCTTTTAATAATCAAATATTTTCGATGTGTTGATTGAAATGTTCCGCAGTACAGAATGAATTTTCATGTGAAAGTGCTATTCTAAATTTCCTTCTTAATAGAACATCTGAAGAAGTACCCCAAATGAGAGCTAAAAAGATGATGGTGCCCGTCTTTCTACTTACTACTTGGGTCACTCAAAAAGTAACTTTTGTTTTGTTTTTTCAGATGACATCCCGCCTGGATATGTATGCCAAGTCTTTGACTGAGGCTATAAAACCAGACTACAAACAACAGATAATTCACGATGAAGCTTGAACAAGACAAGGACTCCACGGCGTGCAGTGATTTTGTACCCAGAAAAGAATTAAGTCACTAATTTAATAGTATAGACCGCATTGAAATTTACTCTAAGTTGTTTGTTTGGTTCGTGCGCGTGATTCTTGGAAAACGAAGGTAGTAACAATCGATGAGTAAAGATGAAACAAATTTTCCTCGCTACTGTGAAGGAAAATGAAAATCAACGAGTAGTTGGAATAAATTTAAAATTCACAATAGTACCCTGAAAGTAAACCATAGGTCTGTAGAGTGTAAAATAGGCAATCATTTTTTAATAAAAGTAGTTCAATTGCATCCCTTTTTGTTTGCCTCTCTGGGGTTTTGTTCTTGTCGTTTTTCCCTTGGATGGACCTCTGAGAAGTCCATTTTGTGGAAATACAGTCAACTCGCGCCTTGCGAACAACCCGCTATTATGGACAAAAGCTACATCCCCGGCCGAACTACAAAGACATGTATGGAAATAACTCCCGTTATCACTTTAAGTGGTCCCAAACCAACAGACAGCTCGACGTATTGAATGGCAACTAATCTGCAGTGTTGGAATGTTCACTAGTTTGTTCACTTTTTTGACCTATGTTACATGTTTATGTATAAAAATAAATGTATACTACAGATTAAAAGAAAATGGAATTATTGAAAGAGTTTTCAGAACCAAAAACTGCGTCATTTCCATGACACCCCGCTATTGTGGTCTATTGTGGACTCTCGCTATGACGGAAACTAAATGACGGTCCCGAGGGTGTCCGCTAAAACGAGAGCTGTGATTGAAATCGTAATTTCGATGATTTCTTCTTCTCATGGGTTTCAACATATCCCGGCCTCCCCTCCCTCACATAGTAAAGTTGCCTCACCCACCACCCAATGCCCCGCCAAATTTGATATCTCGTATCGTAGAGACTTTTGGGATAGCACAATGTTGCCACGGTAAACAAAGATGGCGGAAGGACTTGTGAGAAGTTCGAGGAAGACTCCAACTAAGTTTGACAATGGATTCGAACCGACTTTTGACTCCGATGGAGCTCCTTCTTGTCTGTCTTGGAAAATTGATGATGTCGCTGATTGGGTGGAGTTTTTAGGGTTCGAACAGTACCGGGTAAGACAAAAATCGAGTTTTTTATTTTTTCAAACTAGTGCCCTGATGCCCTTCATTGAGCGCGCATGTCGCACTTTGAAAACGCTTTCTGTCGTGTTCACGAACTAAATTGACCAGTTATTGGATTCACGTTTATTCATTTGGTCCGAAATATCAATTTCCTATTTGTAATGTGCATGCTACATCTACGATTCTTTCTTCTTTGTAGAGAACTATTATTGTCGATCCAACGTAGCTGTCTGAAAGACCTCAATCCCAGGAACACCTTCACTTACTCATCCCTGGAGCGTAATTGGCGAATTATTTTTCCTTCAAGTTCCAATTTTATCCCATTAACGTATCATATTACGTTCCTGTGCGCACACAGGCACACAAACTTAACCCACAAAATTAACCCAGCATTTGAAATAATAATAAAATGTACATAAGCGGGAGGAGGGGTGGTGGGGGGAGGGGAGAGAGGCTGGCTCCGCCCCGAGGTCCAACCTCTTACCCTTTTGTATACCATGTAAACAGAAAAGATACCTTTTTGTATACCTTTTATTAAAAAAGGTAACCCTTTCACATTCCCACTTAACAACACTGCATCCCTTTTCTAAACTCTTGGAATGAAGTTAACCCTTAAACTGGCAAATTTCCTCAAAAAATGCTGTTTTTACGGTTAACTCAGTTTTTTGGCTGCCCTGACCCTGAATTGGCCTCAGCCTTGCTAAAAAAAAAAGCAATTTCTTACCGAGGAGCAAGATTTCCCTGAGGTTTAGGTACCAAAATGCACAATGTTTTACTTTGGAACATGTGCGTAAGCCAAAAATTGAACTTGCTTTGTTTTTTTTTGCTGGCCTGGTCCGATTTTTTTTCCCTGCCCTTTTCCTTTCCTTTTTCTCACCCCGTTTACTCTTGCTAGCTTTTGCTCTTCATATCCTTTCTGACAGCCCTAGAAAGCTCAGCGTTAATTATGTTTAAAGTCTGAAAATGGAACCTTGATCGATTTTAGGTGTATTGGGCCATTTTACCACCAATTTTGCACCGAAAACTGCCCACGGTTTTTTTAAATTAGCTACGTCAGATATCCAAAATGGACAGTTGTGCGGATAAGTCTATCCTAGCTCCATTATCTGCTTATCAAGTATATCTATTGACACCTAAATTGATGACGTCATAAGTGGTACAAAGTGCATGACCCCTCAGCGGAGAAAAACTTCTGTTTGCCAGTTAAAGGGTTAATAAACAATTTTACAGGAGAACATCAAGCATTATCAGATAAAGCTACAAAGTGCATTTGTTCAAAATATGTTAATTAAAGGCCAAAATGACAGATTTCCCTACCCTTTCTTATACCTCAACTTGTGAAATCCCTACCCTTTTATGTACCTGAAGCCTAAAAAAGGTATCCCTTTTGGATGGAACCTCCCAGTATTGACCATTAAGGGAGTACCCCCCAAGCACCATAAGAAAATGTTAATATAAAGTGTGCAAAGTTACATGTAAGTCTAACTGTATTTGACTGTTTACAGGCCTGTTTCAAAGATAACCTTATAAATGGAAGAAAACTTATCACTGTTGATGCTTCTTCTCTACCAAGAATGGGTATCACTGACTTTGAGCATATTAAGGTACATACAAAAATATAGTTAGCTTTTATAGTATTGAACAAATTGCATTGTCATCACCATGATTAGGGAATAATTTTGACAGTCCTAAATAATTATTTGCTTTCTCAAGATAAGGTATTGGGGAAATGGTCCATTCACATCTGAATATCTGACTTCTCATTGGTTTTCCAGAGCTGGAATGTGTTTTCTTTTTGGAGAAAGTATCTCTGGAAGTGATCAATTTGATAGCATTCTTCCAGTAAGAAATAATCATTACACAAATAATTTATTCTGAGGATCTCAAAGAAATCTTAATCAATCAAGCACAAAGCTAAACTTGTTTTGGTTTTGTTCCTTCATTTAACCAGGTAATAGCAAAAAAAGTTCGTGAGTTGCTGGGAATAGAGGAACCTTACTGGAACCGGAGCATCTCTCTTCTGCATCGAGAATCTCTGGGGCTATTTCTTGAAAAGAAAAGCAACACTGGGGTGGAGGCTGACTTGTTGACATTTGAAGATTACAAACGGCAATTGCAGAGACAAGAACAAAGCAAACAAACAAAAAGATGACACTGCTAACTCCATGAAAACAATACAACAATGCATACAGTTCACTTAAACAAAGGAAGTAACAACATGTACATATGACCCAATGGACTCCAAATGGACTTATATGCATTAATTCAATGCATAATTTCTGTATTTCCTACACAGAGAAAAAATCAGTAATTGTATGATAAACAGATTTACACTAACAGTAGGAAACTGAACTGCTTGTTTTTCTCCCTTAACTTGAATAAAAAACAAGCAATGAATTCATCAACAAAACACTCTTGTAATTAGTAACATTATTAGCTTGTAAGTTCCGTGCTGTTAATTGATTGTTCTATTTTATTGAAAGGTAAAATGTTCAGGAAATAAACTGATATTAAACAAAACCAGTTAACTAAAGATGATTTTTTGTTTTGCAGTTGAGCACAATACAGCCTGCACACACTAAATGCCTAATCTTGTAAGGGTATCGAACAACCTGCTCACTGTGTTGGAAGACAGGACAAAGACAAAACATATCAATGTGATTCCAGAAAATATCCATACCTGCACTCCAGTAAGATGGCTTACTGCAGTTTTGATGAATTATAACGGCCCAACTTCTAACTCTTTTGAAAAATGTCCCAAAATGTTTTTCCTTTCTCTATTTACTGTTTGCTTATGTCTTTTACCATTGCAAGTGAAACTTGAACAATTAAACGTCAACAAATGACTAAAATGAACGACCGAGTACCTAAGGAGAGACTGGGCACCAGTAGGTTAAATCACGTTTTTCTCAAAATCTACCTGTATGACCCCACCTCAAAATTTCAGGAATAAGAAATTGGCTATGATTTAACATTTATGCAAAGTAAAATAAAATCTGTAAGATGGATTTTTCACAAATTAAGAAAATGTGACATCAAAAATAGCTCAAAATCTGTCTTGCAGATTTTTTTAAAATTTTGGCTCTAAACATGATTCACCCCTACAAATCAACTGTGAAAATTTCATCATGGGTTGTACAGTAGGTTTTCAAACAATCCTCGACCAAGACTGGCATTTACAACCTTGGACGAGAATTGGATTGTGCATGCCCTTTATTTAAGCCTGCATTCATGTGATGTCATGTATCCCATGCAAGAAAGCAAGAGTAGATTAGAGCTCTTTTACTGGTTGTTTATCAAGTTTTTCTCATATTTTTTTGGCCCTAGGCTTAAACACCTGTTTGAATGGAGTTTGAAACTATAGTCAAGTATACCGAAGTGATTTAACTCCTTTCAAGCACAGAAGTGGTTTTCGTTTCTTCTTAGGGTTACTTGCGCCATTTTTGCATGCGTGATTAATACTGTCTGGCAGGCAATCAGTGCGTGCCACTAAGTCTCAGAAAAACTGTAGTAAGCCACCTTAAGCTTCATACTTTCCCTCTAAAAATTTAGATATTGAGACCCCCCACTCCCTTGGAAGTTATGATGACCATCCTTGGTGTGGGCATGGTTATGTTCTGGACCTGCACAATACTAATCTCATCTGCTAACTTAACAGTCATAGGCATACCTCAATTTGGCAATATTGAACTTGGGTACACAGTGAAACAATGCTACAACTCCACTGGGGTATTCTCATTATCTCTCAGAAAGTACAATAAGCAAAGTTTACTTTCTTTGTCAAGTATCAGCATATCATGACCTGCTGAATACATATTACAGTTGTAACAGCAACAATCTCTGTGCATTGACATCAGTTGAAAGTCATCTATACCAGTATATATATTATAAACGCACATATGTGAAAAAGTCCTGAAAATACTTTGGAGCTTGATAAATAACTAGTGTGATAGCAGGGTTCTTTTGAAGCCTGGTTTTCTCCATGTAATTTGTGTACTTTTTGGATTCTAAAATATGATGCTTCGTCATACTAAATACTCACCAATATATTAATTTACACTCAATTAATGTAGTTTTGTTTTTGTTGGCAAGAAAAAAACAAATTAGAGTAAAGGAACAGCTGCAGCAAAACAGTACAGCTCCTTTTGGACGTTTTCTATTAATCAAAGTTGTAAACTAATGAGACTGCAAAGATGAACAAGACAGAAATCTACACTGAAAAACTAACACGCTCTTATCCATAAAAGAAAAGGAAAGCTAAGTATTAAATTTTGATTCTGCTTATGGATCCTTCAAATTTACTGTATTTAGAGTTGCTCTTAATTCAGTTATGAGCAGTTTCAAGTTTATGATCGGGAGAAATGGGTGTATGGGTCAAAACAATTTACTGCCGCCAAGTTATCATGCCTTACAACAGCAACCCTTCAAATATGCTTTTACTAAACTGACCACAGAAAGCTTATATGTTTGTCTACTAACATAGCATCTTCAACTTTCTCTATTTATTGTACTTAGTAGCTCTATTTTCTAAAATTCACTCTGAATCTAGTAACAAAAGCTGGAAAATTTACAAGGTATAGAACAACTTCACTAAATGAGACTGACATTGAAACAAGAAAAGTCTCTCGCTCCAAAAGATTAAATGTCATTATCATCATCATCTGGAAGAGCTACTTGTTGGGCATCACTGAGTTCCTTCTCATAGTGCTGCATAAGCTGTCGGTCAACTTCAACCTCTGGTGGTTCAAGAGCAGGCATCTCGACAAACTCCAGGTTTGCATCACCTACTAGTTTCCGTGCTAACCACAAAAATGGCTTCTCAAAGTTGTAATTACTTTTAGCACTGATGTCATAGTACTGAAAAAGAAATTAAAAGTGATATTAGAATTCATGTATCCAGTACATATACTTGACTAGCTATGAAGGCCAGCACAACAGCCTTCATAGCTAGTAGTCCAGATACCAATCGAGACAGACTCTTGTGGGTTTCAATCTCTTTGCTAATCAAGACTTTGTACAAGTGAGTCACAGACAGAGGAAGCTTGAGTGCCCAAAAATAATGAAAATAAATTACAAAATGAAGGCCAATTTAAACACTTTTCAACAAAGTTTACATTTAGCCAAGTTAAAATACGTAAAACATTTACCATGAATACTAAACATTTTTGATCAGATTATCATCAGTGTCAGGTCTGCAAACAAAACCAGGGTGTTCTTATAATGCCAATTCCCACAGGGAACAGTTTGTAAAGTTTGGGATGGAAGTCTGCAATGCAAAATGCTTCTGTAATTCTTCTTGTCATCCAAGAGTGAACAATGGCTAAGATGTCCCAGGAAAATATGATATTTGGACGTTCTCTGATGTGTTTGGCTGGTCTCTTCACAGTTGCATGCAGTTTCGTCAATATAAATTTGCTCACAATTGTATTGGCCTTTGTAAATGGCGTGTCATGGGTGGGTGTTGCTATCCTTTATCTTTGAGTTTGTTCAATCTAAGTTGCTTCCAAAAAAAACTTGTACCCTTCTCAAGTGTATATGATACTTTGTAAATTCCTTGCTTTCTATCTAAATTTCTCCTACTTTCAAAAAAGGAGCCCATTTAAGAAAAAAAAAGTATGCTTTAAAGTCACTACTTTAAGATTCATTTTCTATGAATGTTCATGAACATGCATCTACAATACCTGCAAATTCTTCTTTCTGTGGAATGTAATTGTTTTGGCCTTGACTTTACGATCTTTGATGTCAACCTTGTTTCCACAAAGAACAATAGGGATGTTTTCACACACCCTAACAAGATCCCTGTGCCAGTTGGGTACATTCTTGTATGTCACTCTTGAGGTGACATCAAACATGATAATGGCACACTGACCCTGAATGTAGTAGCCATCACGAAGGCCACCAAACTTCTCCTGACCAGCTGTGTCCCACACGTTAAAGCGGATAGGCCCTCTGTTTGTATAGAATACAAGTGGATGTACCTCAACTCCTAGTGTTGCTGTACGGAAAACAGGGTTAATGTCAGTAAATTAACAGTACTGCAGTCTGCGTTTTTATTTTGAATATTTCAGCAGTTTTTCCTGTAAGCTTTATTTCTTACTTTATGTGCTTTAGATTTAATGAGAAAGGTCTTTTACACAAAATATGGCCAACCAGTCTTTCAAACAACGCGGTATTCTGAAACAGACTGACCTACTGACATGCGTGTTGCGTGTAAAAAAATGCGCGGGAACTTTCATGGTTTAAAAAATTCAGGGCTAATGGTTCTACAAATCTGTAAAAGATGACAAGCAATTTCGGACGCCAAATGCATTGAAATGCACCGATTCTGTCACAAGAACGATCAACTCTAGGCTCACTCTAATTTAGTTCAGATTTCTGCAAAATATGCAATTTGCGAACGGATCCGTTTAGCGACAGTTGCGAAATTGAAGACGTTACTTGGCCCTTGTATTGAACTCACCAACATATTTCTTCTCGAATTCTCCCGTCAAATGGCGTTTAACAAACGTTGTTTTCCCAGTACCACCATCGCCGACGAGAACAAGCTAACGATATGATGTAAGAGGCGTAAGCTTGAAACACATTCAATATAAAATAATGCAGTCACTTAAAGCAGCTTTACAAGCTTAATTTTTGCTTGAAAAAGAAGGAAAAACTTACTTTAAATGTTGCTACTGGTTGAACTTGAGATCCATCCACAGTTGCAGACATTTTTCGAGAAATTTTGAGGCACACAAAATACTTCCTAATCGACAAGAAGACTGACTCCTTTGAAAGCAAAACGCACTCGTGGTTCAACTGCAATGTACTAACCGGTCAAAACCAGTCGCCAAATGAACTCGCTCATACCCAGATCTCACTCGACATAGAAGGGCAGTCAGTGTGTGGTGTAACAAATGTGTATATGCAGAGGGCGAAATTTGAGATTTCTGTAATTCCGTAGAAATAAGTTAACTCCCAAGTACAATATCTCAGGAATGATCAGGAATGATGAAAACATCTGCAGGAACATTTTTCTTGAATCCCCTCCATTTTCTTGCCTTTTTTAACTTTACTTTGGTCTATGGTGCTCTTTCTTATTAGAGTGATAACATCATCAGGTTAATAAAATAGTAAAATAGTAACATAATAAAATATTGAAATTAGTTAATGAATCGATAAGTAAATCAATATTTCAATGAAGAGATAGATAAATAAATTAATAAACATTGGCACGCCTTTCTAGGTCTTTCTACAGGGTAATCTTGCAGTTGTCTTGCAAATGGTCGGAACGGTTGTGTCTAACTATTGAAACAAATCAAAACTTCTTTGAAGTCAGCTCTAAAAAAAATTGAAATAAAGACTCTATTTTTTGTCTTACCCCAGCCCCATCCCCTTGCTTTTTGGCTTGTTCATATTCCAGCGCCGGGTCAATGTTTTGCTATTGCGATCTGGACAAACTCAAGACAAAACAGAGCGTCTGTGAACATACTATGTTACATCCAGCACGTGTGACAATCACGGCCAAACTAACCTGAAGGTGAAAAGTTTCTGGGGAAATGTCGGATAGCCTGTGAACAACCGCCTCCCGTACCCTCTCCTGTTGGTATACCGTCGAAGGGCAAACCGCTGACAAAGTCCGTAGGCTGCATTCAACATTCGATCTTGGGGAGGTGGTTTTGAGTTTGTACTGGATATTTAGTTAGTATTTATTCGTGCTTCCAAAATGAGGGACCGATTAGAGGCTTTGAAAACTGCTGTTAGTATAAACTGTTGTGCCAAACGAACGGATGATTGTGTATTTTTGCTGTTTGTTCCATGTTTCTTGCCGGCTAGACTACCGCCTCATGCTTTTATACATCAATGGAGCAATCGTGACAGATCAGATCAAAATAACACGATCAAAACTTTGTGATTTTGCAGGGAAATATTGATGACGATGATCCACAAGATTACGATGAACCTTCGACTACTATTACCGTGGAAAATACCTTTATGGATAATTTCTTCCAACACGTAAGTTCCGCATAGCTATATACAAGTTCCTTATGGAGCCTGTGTATTAGTAATGCCTTGTTCTCTTACAATGTTTTCCGTCTAAGGTCGCCACAATACGAGGTAACATCGATAAAATAGCCCAAGATGTTGAGCAAGTCAAGAAAATGCACAGTGCAATGCTGTCTGCTGCAGTCCAAGAGCAAGGTACTGTGAGATTAAGATCGGTTGATGTTCCATATATGAACGTTAAGTGATTTTAAATCACTAAGCCTAAGTTTAATTTTCCTTGCAATGTCAGAACTTTGCGCTACTAATTTTACATATTTGGTTTCCAGCAGATCATAGTTACCCGAATGTTTAAGTACAATGTGGCAATGATTTCTTAGCAGACAGACTCAGATAAAATGTTATTTCTTAGTCTTTCAATTTCATCTTCAGATTAGTACCCTGACAGCCCTCCAACTCTTTTGCAAATTCACTGTGTCAGTCATTTACTCACTAGTTAATAGAGTTGTCCTGTGAGAGTGTAAACAGGAACTCTAAAGGGCAATATTGTTAATAGGGAAGTGTAAAAAGACTGTATAATGCAGCTATTTAAATACACCTGTCTTAAAAATTGATTATACATGCGCAATTTGGTTTGAAAATTCATGAAGATGATAGACATCAGTGACATAGTTGACAAAAATAGCTGCTCAAATTATGTCATGTGTTTGAAACTTCAGTGTTATCTGTTGTCATTCCATGAAGTAGATTGCAGAGTAGTACTGCACATTTTTTAGTCGAAAAAACACTGAACACAGACTGCAAGTATAGTTTTTGTCATGTGTTAGAAAAGTTTATCATAAATAAGGAACAATGTGATTGACTTTACTGTTGTTCTTCATGTCTTGACCTCAGCCACACTTAATATATTTTCTAAAGTTTATGTTTTCTTGTGAAAAAAAATACATAGAGGACATTACACGTTGGCGAGAAGATATGAATTTTCGCTCACTCGTGAGATATTGTTCTTGCCACTCGAACATAAAATTCATATCTTCTCGCCAACGTGTAATGTTCTTTTTATTATATGGAGAAACCAATTCAACAAAAACAAAAGGCGGGAATCGTGACTTCATTGAACGATACGACACTCACAAAGGTGATATACAGAAAATATGCCACTCGGGTCCCGGATGAAGTGGCGTATGGAATCTACAAGTGGTTTAGTTCCCAGTAAAACACTCTTCTCCATATAATAAAGTGAAATACTCTATCCATGACACCGTTGTCAAATCTTTCAAAAATAATGTAGGTCTGACTTAAATAAATGTTGCATAAAACTATAGTAAATCATAAATAAGTTAATTATTAGTCAATCATCAGTTAGATAGTAATTAATACCTGGCATGAGAATATGCCTAAAGTTCTGTAAGCTATCCACCCAAACAAAAAAAAAGCTACCAACATTTTACTCCCCTCCTTCTGTGGCATTTAAAAAAAGTCTTTACTTTAATTTATTTACAATGGTCAGTGTTGTTTACTTCAATGTAGTTGATATAAACATGTTGGCTGTAAATAAATTCTACAGGTATATTTATGAATAAGAAATGTTAATGATCTTTTAGAAAGATTGCACTTTTAGGTATTTTAATATGGAAAGTGACGCATACAATATCTAGAGTCTTCTTTTAATACTCATAACAAATTGGAATTTTAGAAGTCAAAGATGAACTTGAGAGAGTGATGTACGATGTAAAGAGGACAGCTAATACTGTGAGAACAAACCTGAAAGGTAGGTAGCCTCAGAATATCTGCATTACATTAGGGCCATTTATACGAGAAAAATAACCCACGTAAGCCGCGGATTAAATAAGATGCGAACTTGCCGTATAAATGATACAGTTTAGCCAGTTCACGTCTTACACAAACCGAGGATAACATAAGCCGCGGCTTGTGTAAGACAAGGGTTTTGAGCTCGGCTTAAATAAGCCGCAGCTTATGTAAGACACAAAGCCACTCATATAAATGGTATTGCAGCTTGTTTGCGGCTTACGTAAGATGTGAACTCACACTGTGCAAGTGCAAGTCTTTCCCGTGCTCGCTCAAGCGCTCACGCAATTCCGCAATTGCTATGACAACCAACACAAAAGTGAGGTATTAGTCACAAATAAGCCATGAACCATTTATATGAGCACTTCGAGTCTTATATAAGCCGCGCTTGTATAAATGGTTCAGTTCGTGTCTCATGTAAGCCGCAGCTTGTATAATCTGCGGCTTGTTTTCCTTATATAAATGGCCCTATTGTGTACTTGTTAACTCTTAAATGCGGACATTATCCAGGACATCTCTTTCTTTAATCCAGTCGGTAACCAAAGGGAACCAAGCTAGTCTGGATGGGTAGCTAAGGAAGCCAACATAGTCTCTTCACCATCGATTGCTACCCCTTAAGTTTAGAAAAAAATCGATTTCTACCCCAAGTTCCCCTTGTCCCAATTAGATTTAGTTGGCTTCCACAACAGGTAACAAGATCCATTCATACAATTACTCCTATGTTGAAAGAGATACTGTTAATAGTAATTAAGTGATTCCTCTGTCCAGAGATTGACAAACTATCAGGCTACAACTAAATATAAAGTTACTGAATATTGGCCATAACATGGGCAGCCTAAATTTAAGGAGTTGATTTATTTAATAATTAATGTTTAATATGTGATTGGCTTTATTAAGAAATGGAACAGATGATAAATCAGCAAGACCAGGAATCATCTTATAACAACTATGCAGAAGCAAGGATTAGAAGATGTCAGGTCATAACTTGTTATTGATAAGTATGATAGCACATTTTGCTATTTAGATTATTACTGGGGGTATTGACATGTTTATTCTTCAAGATTTCACCGATAAGGCAGAGAATGAAAGTACAAGTAAAAAAATACTTGTCTCAATTTTATGAACTTACTAGGTACAACTACTTGAAGTTTGCAAATTCCTTAACAGAAGCTATCTACAAACACATGGAATTTGATACTAAAATATTTTTTACTTAAATTTTTAGCACTCCACTCTAGCAAGAAGATTTGTAGAAGTGATGAGTGACTACAACACAACACAATCAGATTACAGGGAGAAGTGTAAAGCAAGGATTCAACGGCAGCTGGAAATAAGTATGATCCTTTCATCTTTATACAGAAGGTTGTTACATTGTTGTCATTATTTTTATAGTCAGTCAGTCAGTCAGTCAGTCATTCTGCCAGTCTGTCTGTCTGTCTGTCAGTCAATCAGTAACTCAGTCAGTCACTGACAGTCACTCATTAAAGGAGCTCAGTCATGGTTTGCGCACAGTGAAAGGTTTAGCCTCAATTTTTCAAATTTGCTGTTTGTAATCCGTGTCAATCTTCTCTATCCTTAGCCATCCTTGTTCCTTGATGGTTTGTCATTATCTCTTTGGTGTTTTTCTATCTTATTAAACTGTTATTTTCAGGTTTCCTACCATTTAAAGGTAATTTTGTATGTGGCCAAAATAACTCAAAATACGGTGACTGAGCTCCTTTAAGTTATTCACTCAGTCAGTCACTGGAATATGTAATAATAGAACTCTCTTAATTTGTAAAACAGCTGGTAAAACTAAGACATATGAGGAAGTAGAGGAAATGTTGGAAGGAGGAGATCCTGCGATTTTTACTTCTGATGTAAGTACATGTATAAGTTATAAAAACACTTGCATGCTTTCACACAAATTAATAGTTAAAAGTGGCACAGGAATGTAGACCTTTTTAACTTGAGCCTCTTGCTTCCCTGGGATATATACAAGACCATAGCTGAATTGAATTATAATACTTCATAATGCATTACTGTTTCATGATGCATACCAGTAGTAACAAGAAGATCTGTTAGATCTTAAAACCGCGCTTTTAAAATTTAACTATTTTCTTAGCAGTACAGTCGCAACGCAGTGTACATTCGAAAGTAATCCTTGATGATTCATTGATTACTGTAGACATCACATCACTTGATCAACACAGACTGTACTATTGCACCATCAGTCGTAGCCGTTGCGAAATCTCCGATGACGTAATAGTGTTAATCTGGAACTTTCTTTGGGATATGTATGGGCATGAAGATACGAACACTATTAACAACAGCTTTCTTTCTTAAAAGTCAAGTTTAAATTTAATATTTTCCTTGAGTAAAGGGCTAGCAAAGAAGTCACACGAGTCACATAATTCAAGAATCGCGTTATCGACGGCTATCTTTAGTACGGTGGTTATTTCCCTACCAATGACGTAATCATTGCATGTCCTGACATGTTCTTTGCTTGGCTTGCAAATATTTCATTTTCCTTCCGATCTATGAACTCGCTGCAATGAAAGAGCCAAAGAATTTACTTCATTTGCCTAAAACCACAAGAAATACTCGCAAACTTGCAAATAAATTAATGACCGTCGCTTCTGGCGAAATAAACTTCCACAGTAAACACGATCTTATTAGTCACGTAGCGAAAGTGAAAGCTGCAACGTTAACGCATTCCATGGCTGACGTAATACCTTTTTTTAGCGTATTTATTAATCCCTTTGAATCCAACGCTTCGATAAAACCAAAAGAAAATATATTTTACCCACAACAAAGGAAACAATATCCGTAAAATTATCCGTGTATTAATGTTTTAACAGCTTCTGGTGGAAAAAACATCACACGTTGCGTGACTCGGAATTTGGCCGAGCGGAGGTCTGCGTCTGGTCACCGACAAAAAAAAAAATAATAAACCACGGGTAAACCTAGAACCGCGCTCGGCCCATGGCCGCGCGGTTAATAAGTTCTTAATTAATTATTAGCCCTTGTCTGTATGTGAAATCAAACCTTGAACAAAATTAGCCTCAAGTCACACTATTCTGTTTGGTTTGGAAGTGATTTCTTTTAAAGGACTGGTAGGACTGAAAGCATGTGTAGAATGAATATTGATTTTTTTTTGGATAAACCTGATAAATGGTTACATGTATTAGGAACAGATAATGGCCTGAGCTTCCACAAGTCTCCTGTAGCTATCTGGACTAGTAACCAGGTTTTAGGTTTGACTTTATGCGGCCCTGTGTTACTGATAGAGAAAAATCATCAACAGATACACATTTAGTAGCTGTAATTCTTCTGCCATTTTATTGCCAACATCTATTTTCTTTTTTTCTGTGCATAGATCGTAATAGAGACTCAACAAGCTCGACAGGCCCTGGGAGACATAGAGGCTAGACACAGAGATATTATCAACTTAGAGAAAAGTATTCAGGAACTTCATGAAATGTTTGTAGATATGGCTATGCTGGTAGAAAGCCAGGTAAGTTAGGTGCTAAATTGATTTAGCTATATCTAGGCGACCAAATTTTTAACTTTAAGTTTGCAGTGAAGAAAGAAATGAATTGCTCAACTTTTGTTCAGGCAAAAACATTTAATTCTAACAATGGGATTGCCCTTTAGGCAAGCTCTATCTGTGATGCAGTAGCTCAAAAATCATTCTCACCAGGCCTCAAGTAGTTCAGTCATCTTTTACTGACAGTACTTCAGTCTAAAATTAGAATTTACTCTATACTTTTCTTACGAAACTTCACTTGCCTGACAGGCAAGCTACGTACAGAATCCACTAGCTGGACTAGAAAATCCACTACAGTGGAACCTCCGGTTCTGACCACCTCTCCTCAGCGATCAGTTTTCCAACATACCAAAAGTTTCCAAGTCAAATCACTATTTTGGAACCTCTTGTAAGCAACCACATCTCATAAGCAGCCACAACCACTTAAAGAGCTAACTGGTTCCCCGTGAAACAACATATGTATCATCACAATTCAATTATGGCATTTAAATGCATGAATGGCCTTGCTCTGGGGTATCTATCTGATCAGTTTATTAAGCGTTCATCAATATCAACATGCAAAACTAGAGACTCACAACTGTAAAATATTCCGTTATTTAAAACCGCAACTGGCCAAAGAACTTTTTACTATCGTATGGTATCTCTCTGGAATGCTCTGTCTCAAAATATTAAGTTAAGTCAATCGTTAGCTCATTTTAAGACCGTGATGAGGTAAAGACTCTTAATGGATAGCTAACTGAATTTATCTAGTACGGAATACTTTAAATGTTCTAATTCTTTCGCTTCTATTGATCTGAATTTTTAAGTGCATCTTAAATTTTATTCACATAGAATTAATTTTATTGTATTTTATTGTTGTTTTGTTACATATTTCACTGAAAAGCCCCTTGGGGACGTGGAATAAACGTATGTATGTATGATAAAAAAAAAGTTTGAAATTTTTTTCAAACATTTTGAGACCACTTGATACATAATAGAGTAAAAATTGGATGATATGATCTTTTCCTAAAATCGTATTTTCACATTGGATAAAACAATCATTAAAACATTTAAAGAAAAATTGCATGTACACTGTACTCTATCAGTCTTGAAAGAGACGACCTTAAATGTCTTAAAATTACCATATGCTAATGAGGCAATTTTTACCCAATATGGGCTAAGCTCTCATAAGTGACCACCTCCTGTAAGCGACAGCCTAGGCTTGACATTTTGGGTGGTTGCTTACGGGTGGTTCGACTGTAGTTACCTGTAGTCCTGGGCTATCAGACAGGACTTTCTGTGCATACTGTGGGTTATTGCAGGGGTCTTTCAACCAAGAACTTGCCTGAAACAAACCTTCATGATTTATTTTGTTATCTAATATTGCTTAGTTATTTAGAGACAGGAACTATTTTATTGGCAGGGAGAGATGATTGACAGAATTGAGTTCAATGTTGAACAAGCTGTTGATTTTGTACAATCGGCCAAAAGCGATACCAAAAAAGCTGTCAAGTACCAAAGTAAAGCAAGGCGGGTGAGTGTTGTACAATGTACAGTAATTCCGTAATTTTGTAATAAATGCAGGAAAAACTTGATAAAGCTGCAGAGACTTTGACAGTAGACTTCTAGATTTTGAACACAACAAACAGGATACTGTGCCTAGCATGGTAACCCATACAATTCTCAGGCCCAGTTCCTACACATCACAGGTTACTCTGGGCAGTACACTGTGTGAACAATTTCATTTGTCTCACCAGTGAGAGTACTAAATAACTTTGACCAGTACTGGCCCCAGAATCTACACCCTACTTTACTAAGCAGTTGCCTAAAGACCACTACACCCTCAACTCTTCTACATAGAGAGTCATTGTAATGTTCTCCTTACTGTCACCTCTTGAAAATAGACCACAAGTTTTTATGGTTTATAGGCTGACAAAACACGCAGGATGTTGGAAGAACACAAGAAGAATTCGTAGATCACGAGCGGCAGGCGAGTGATTTATGAATTCTTTGAGTGTTCCTCCAACATCCCAAATGATTTATCATGCCACTAAACCACATCACCTTGTGGTCTATTGCTTTTATATAATATTTTAGAAGACATGCAAAATTTCCATGAGTTTACTGTCACAGAGCAGAGCATGCTCGCTCGTTTGACTATGATATAAAGCCCCTTGATTACCTGGAGGGTGGAGTTAACATGGCTTCTAATCAGCAGGAAATGTGTAACATGTTACTCATCAACTTCACGCACACACTGTGATAATAATGTAATATTGTAGTTACATAGTGTTAGTTCAGGTAAGTAGTGGATAGGGTTGCTTAGCTCATGTGTTTGGTTGTGACTGTGTCATTAGATTGTAACATTGAATAACTGCTTATTTTTTGTTATTGTCAACAGAAAAAAATCCTTATCATTATCTGCGTGCTTGTTTTATTGGCCATACTTGTCACTATAGTTGCTGTGGTCATACAATCATAGGTATGATTCAAACTTGGGTATATTTATTTAAGAGATATTGGGACAATGAGAGGTTTAAAACTCTTTTTCAAAAACAGAATATTATCCAAATTTAAACTGTTTATCAAAAATTCATTTTTAATCAGTATTTTTTAGGTGGTTGGCAACAGTTTCATGCACTTTTGCTCTGTTGGATATTACCACTCTTAATCAGTAGAATGCTACTGACAACTGTAATGTGAAACAAAATAACTGAATATTGGAGGAGAAGTTGGGTCATCTTAACAAAACAGGTTACCATAGCAACCTACAAATTATCTGAAACGATCTCAGTGCTTCAAAGCATAGAAAATATGTGCTGGAGTGGAAATTTGGGCAAGTTATATAATGTGGATATTTGACAGTCGAATTACCTTGAATTAATTGATTTTTTTCCCCATCTTTTTCAGAATTTGTTTTGACACACTTTTGTAATAATTATTAAATAATAATTTGTTTTTATGAACACATTATCTTCATGATACTAGCAAATAATGAACTAAGATACTCAGAGTTTCACAAAACAATTGGAAAAGAAAGCAACAAAGTGCATTCTTATACTGGACTGTAAATAATTCCATTCAGAAATAATAGTTGACCAAGAGAGTGGTTAGCACTTTGTTTATTGTTGATTGGGTAAATTCTCCACCACTTCTAGGGTTAACACGCCAGTGTTGGTTTCTTCAAATCATAATAATATTAAACATGTTCATTAGTAAATTAGCGTCATCTTTGAATTTTGTTTCACATTTTGTTGATGATGATTTCTTTTTTTTTTTTTTCATACTTACGTGTATCCTTTTTTTGCCATCATGTATTTTGTAATTAACTATCCTTGAACTAAATTACTGAGCAGTATGAAACAAAAAGAAAGGTGGTCTGTTGATAAAACCATGTTTAAACCAAGTTTTGAATTAGTTCAAGTTTTCACTTAAGTGCAGAATAACAATCATTTTACTATATCATTAAGACACAACAGCAGTGTTAAAAGGTATTAATATTATTTTCATCGCAGAGCAGTTAGGTTTAAATAATTGGGCTGGTTTAATTAATCCTAGGTGGTGGTGAATTTTCCAGGGCCAGAAGCAACTTCTCGTTATTAATAACTTTACAATGTTTTAGTAAGTGCTTTCACTTTTACACAGTGTTGGGTCAGTTAATTGGTTTCCTGAATTTCTTTTAGTGCGATGCTTATTTGCGTGGCTTACGTCACGATTGTTATGTGTTGTTTACCAATGAAGAACAAAATATGGTCAACCATAATATCTTTTATACTTATGTTGCCCCTGAAACTCTTTTTAGTGAGCTTCACAGTTACTGTAGTAAATCTTGTTTAAAATACATAAAAGCTGTTTTAAACTACATTACTTTCTGGAAATATTCAAACCAAAAAGCCTCCTTTTTGTGTTGCTGACAAAAATGAATTCACCGATAACAGAGTTTTAAATCTTGTAGTTGTTACTGGATAATCTTAGTTAGAAAAGATGACATACATCAGAATGGAGAAGTGCCCATTTACATGTTTTCACTACTTTGATATTAGTTGCCTTATTGAAATTAGGGCCACACACTCAGTTTCTGCCAAAGTTCACATAATTTTTAGAACTTACTTTGCTCTGTATTTTTGTAGTTAAAATTCTGTAAGTTTGTTTTTGCCTTGTGTTGTAAAGTTATTTCAGCAAGGACATAAAACAACTGTCAATATTATTAAGTATTTTCAAGTTGATCAACCGGGATGTGATTGTATTTTCCAGCTGTATTTATGATAAGTGTTGTGTATCCCCAAATATATGAATATATTGAGTAACAAGTGGAAATTGAGAACCTATTATTCACCAGTAAACTGGTCAAGTAATTTATCATCATCAAACTCAAACGACCATACATGTTTGATCCCAATTCCAAACACCAAGAAGAGAGTTGAAAACATAATGCATAGCAGGGTATTTTTGGTGAACTTTGAGGTGTTTGGATCTGTGGTTTAACTCTGTCTTGAGTGTGTGGTATGTCTTCTCAATCAAATCTAAAACTAAGGAGAAAACTGGAGACGTAAGATTCATAAACATCTATGGGAATTAAGGTCAGATTTCCAAACACTGTCATGGTTGTGATTTCCTTTGTTTAAACTTGATTAAATGAGTTTGAGAAGGCATGAAGGAGATATGTAGACAAGTAAAGTAATGAATCATCAATTTCTAGATGCTGGAGACTCTGGTGGGATAGGCATTTTATGACACTTGTTGATGTGATGCTCACAGGGTAAGGGGAACACAGACTTGATACAAGACAATCAGAGGAACAAGCGCCATTCAAGGGTGAAATCTCGGTTTAGCTAACAGTGGTTATCATAACTAGAGTTGCTAAGAAACACAATGATTCCACATCCTTCTGCTCCTTGTTAACATGGCTGTTTGTTTAGTACATGACAGGGGATACATGTATTATCCTTTGATTGAGTGGTTAGAATCACATTACACCTAATTAACTTTTCCCCACGCTGGCATTTGTTCCTCAACTGAAGATTGATGATAATTCAAGGGAGCTAAGAAAAAACACATTGTATTGTGAAGTATTTGGAGATGTAAAATAAATTATTTTAATTATTTTATACCACTGGAAGTTTTTGTTGTTATGGGAAAGGAGATATTCAAATAAAACAACAGGCAGATGGAACATTAAGACATTGTGATGTGGCAGCAATGAGACTTGACTGCATGTGGGATAGTTTAGCTACAACTAAGTTTGTTCAGTCACACCACCATCTACTAAATTTTGTCATGTTGTTGAGGGCCAAGCAAAATAAAAACCATGACCCCTTTACTTGCTTTTTAACAAGAGAAAAGAAACAGAATGGAATAAGTTGATTTCAAATCTCATTGTGTGCATTATAGAGCCTCTATCAGTACTTAAATTCTATTGTGCATTTTCAACAAACTGTCTGTTTTGCTATACAGAACAAGGGGTAAAATATAGGGCAAACGAACCCGTAACATTGAAATACAAAACCAACATCCTATGTTTGACAATCATAGAGGAAAACGTTAGCTGTACCCATCTTTCATATCTGATTTCTTTGTGTTGGCTTGAACCCAGACTGCTTAATCCAGAGATGAGGCCACTGCCCCCCCACCCCCCACCCCCCCCCCCCCATCCCTTATGAAAGTAGTGCTCTATGAGATTAGAGGTATTAAGAGGTGATGGCTTAACAGCAGTCGCTGCTTGCATGATATGGCTGTTTACAAGAGGGGGTTGGTTACAAAAGGTGGTTGCTTTTAAGGCATCCAAAGCTAATGTTAATCATTCCAAAAGACATGTGGTCACTCCTACACAGATGTTCTTTGGGCTCATCATGCTTGTGAGGCTAGTGGTGGTCCCTAACGAGAGGACAACGTTTATTATTTAACGTCATAAAAAAAGGTGACTTATGACTTTCAACATCACAATCTAGAAAATTTTTTAAAACACCTTGTACTAGCCTATAACCATGTAGTTCTGCACAATGAACTGTATTGCAATCACTGGTAAACATAAAAGATTCAAAGCGTCCATTAAGAAATCTTTTGATCCCTTTATTAATAATAATATTTTTCAGAAATTAAAAGCAGTTAGTGTCTAGGCCCAATTATACATATTGAAATTCTACCTGACATGGAAACCTGAATCATAATGATTCACCTGAGCCTCATAGTGAACAAGTATAATTTTAATATATCTGATTGGGTTTCTTGGAAGACCATAGAATATTTCCACAATTTGTTATGTTAAGTCTATTTTTCAGGTAGGTATTTCTTTTCTGCTTCTTTTAATTCCTCGTCTTTTTGAAGGCGGAAAACCTCCTTCACTGGCACAACCTGCAAAGGAACAAAAGAAGTCATTTTAATTTAAATAGCATTCAAAATTGCAGTGGCTTAGTGTTAAAGTTAGTCTTATTCTTAAGCAGAATGCTTCTGCCAATTTGCATGAAACAAAATTATGTGGCCATTAACAAAAAGTTTCTTACCTTCTTTTCTACATTGACCAAAGACTGGTCATTGTAGATCTGTTGTGTGACATCCTGCATAGCTGAGATTGCAGCTCTCATGTTGTGATTGGCCCAGATCACAAGTGAAACACCCCAATCCCTAAACTGATCTGTTGGTACTGTGTAATATTTGGTTGGAACTATCACTACTGGGCCCTGTCAATTATAATTACAGAGTTCTTTGATTGGCTCAGCAATACGGCAACCCATAAAGATACAAAATTTCCTACTTATTGTGAAAAGTATAAAGTGCATTCAATGTCAACAGTATGAGGATCTTTGAATAATCTTTGTCAGAAGGAGTCAGATGTATCAGTGAATGATTAGTGTCATAGTGGAAGTGATGTATGACTCGGAGTGTGGAGTATGTGACGGAGTAAGAATGTACGCCTGAGTGTAACAGTTTAGCAATGTCGTAGCAATGAACCAATAAACCAGGCAAGAGATACATTTTTAGAACATCATGTTATGCAGACTCGAAGAACTAGAAGAATATGCAAATACACACAAGCATGCAAATAATTTATACGGACTCATCACACCGTCGGTCACGTGATCAGAACTGCGAACAGCGTGAAACCGGAACTGAATATTACATGAACCAATAAATCCCACTTCTGACACCATGTCATAGCAATGAACCAATAAACTAGGCAAGAGATACGTTTTAGAACATAGTGTTATGCAGACTCGAAGAACTAGAAGAATATGCAAATACACACAAGTATGCGAATAACTTATACGGACTCATCACACCTTCGGTCATGTGACCGGAACTGCAAACAGTGTGAAACAGGAACTGAATATTACATAGGGCATGGCCAATTCAGAGGATAGATGAACAAATTTCACCCCACTGCAATTGAATCTCTTACTACATTCCCAAGTTGGAGAGAGAATTATGCGATCATTGGACAAAAGTGACCATTGGCAAATTGTAAAGAGTCCACACATAGATTGGTGTGCAGTCATGAGCAAAATCCTGGTCATTGTATTGAGGTGGCCATAACAGGGAGTTACCCATTATCATAGGGTTGTCAGTATATACAGGATTGTCAAAAGTACCCTGCTGCTATCGAAAATCACCATCTATTCCGGATATGCCCAATCTGCTGAGTAATTTGTCTGATTCTTTAGATAAAGATGCCAAAATCAGCCCCTACTCCAGCAGAAAAGCTGCCTACTTCAACCCTTGTGACAACAACCCTGCATATAAATCATAAAACGTACCTGGTTATTCCAAGCTTTTACAAAAGCTTCAATATCTGAAGGATCAGATTTCTTGCTGTGCATCAAGATTGCATCAGCTCCTGCATTGAGGTAAGCTTCAGATCTCTTGAGTGCTTCATCCAGGCCCCATCCAGCGATAAAAGCTTCAACTCTCGCCACAATACTAAAATCAGGGTCTGACTGTGTATCTGAAGGAAAATGAAAATAAAGTGTCAAAACTGTATCTAGAAGAACCCAACTGCCTTGTTCGCTGATTTGTGGACCTTGACTTTGTCACAGTCCACATAATTTTACAAAATCAAAACTCTGTGAAATTTCTACATTAAAAATTTTGAACCAAAGAAACTTGAATGGTTAATAACAGCAACTCTACACTGTTGAAAGGTAAAATTATGTTACTGATGAAGCATGAGATCAAGATGGCTGAATACTGGTAATATTGTTTTTGCATGTTTGGACCAAGATGCAGTCAAAGTCCAAGGGCAAACAAATGAAGGACATTCAGTACCTTTACAAGCTTTGATCTTTGCACAGAACTCATCAATATCTGCCAGAGGCTGTGCCCTGCCATCCAACAAAGAGTTTGTCTTTGGGAAAAGCTTGTCCTCAATGCAGGCTCCAGCAATGCCTCTCTGTTCAAGTTTTGTCACCAAACGCCGGGCATTATTGAAGTTACCATAACCAGTGTCAGCATCCAGTAAAATTGGAATGTCTGTCGCATCACTCATGAACTCCATCACCTCCATTACTTGTGTCCATGATGCTTCATTGCTGTCTCGCACTCCTAGCTGTGCTGATATTGACAAACCACTACCCCATATACCCTTAAAGCCTGTAAAATGATATCAAATACCAAGAGCTAGTTTTGTAAGAAATTATGATAATTAATATATAATGCAGGGGTCTTCAATTTGATTATAATTAACGATCAGAAAATAATGTTTACTGATGCTATATCTATGTAAGAGATGAGGAGATATTGGGTTAGCATTTCGTTCTCCAGATAGATCGATCTGGGTTTGAGCCCTGGCTGGGGTCACTGTGGTGTGTTCTTGTGCAAGGTGTTTTACACCTACAAATGCCTCCCTCTGCTCTCTCCAATAATTTTTATTAGCAGGATAGTTTAATGTTCAATGTTGCTCCATGCTGGCATTCCACACACCCTTATCATTTTTGAATACTGTGAGTTTTCTCTAAGGCAGACATTCCCAGAAGCGGTTCTGACTAGCTATCTGGCTTAGAGAGCCATGTTCAACATATCAGTATTCTTACATAGCTCCAAGACTTTTACGACAAACTGCTATAGCTGGTGGTATTTTCTTTGCACCCAAGTCTCTTTTGGGAATTGAGAGACAAAGGAGACTTAATATCAAATTTCCAATTTATCCTGAAAGCCTGAGAGCCAAGTTAGAATACTGGTACCGGGGTATGTATTGATATATCAAACATGGCCTATTGACCAACCAACTTTCAATGACACTGACCTGCCTCTTGCACTATTTTAGCACTTAATCCATTATGGGCCTCCATGATAAATTCTAATTCTGGTGATTCCAACATCTTTCTAAGTTGGGTAGTTTTCTGAAAACGAAAACTGTATTTAAGACAATAACAAGTACCACTTTTGACTTATTTAAAACAATTGATTCCCATTCTTATGGTCACATCAAATACAATCATTATAAAAGCAGTCCAAAACACTAGCTGAAGTCATTCACTGACGTGAAAATTTTGTATGTTATGGTATGTGGCTTGGAGTGTATAATTAGTACAAATCTACTAGTGTTCTATCATGAATGCTGTAATCTCTTATCAGCTATGCTACTCACTATCTAAATCCGACAGGGGGCACGCTGTAAGTCTTTGGGAAGGGGTGTGCCACTGGGGCGCTGAAACCCTTACCCTATACTAGACCACGATCAGCTTGATTTTGCAAATCCATTCCAGACTAGGCACCAAAACCCTTACACTATCCCAGACTGGCTATTTTCCAGGCAGATACTTAAATACCACAATCATAGTCCAACATACACTAACTAAACTAATATCTTACAAAGTCACTTCTGAGTTTGAATTTCTATTATAGAACCCCAGGTTAAGAGCCCTATTCCAGACTAAATTATTTATACACTTTTCCGGTAAATTATGCCCCATTCTAGACCAAAACTGTATGATTTCTACACCCTATCTCAGACAAACCTGCCTGAAAACCACGCCTTTCACAGCAACACATACCACCATAGCTTATATTTGAGAGTAATCCCTACGCCTCCCTCCCTAGGGCTAAATCCTACCTTTGGTTTGTTGACAGCCTGTGATGAGCTTAATCGGATTACAAGTTTCTCTGAAAATAAATTTCAACAAATATAATCAATACGATCATACAATTTTTGTAAGCTGTTGTGCTTATGGTCAGAACAGTCAAGTATCAAAAAAGTTCACATTCAAGTGAACTTTGGACGGCTTCTATTATATATCAATAATATTTTCTAAAAAAATATATCATCTAAAATTCTGTGTAAGTGGTGTGGAGTTTTATGAACATCAAGTGTTTCATTTCAAATACAACAGTATTGAAGTATATATACAGAACTTTTATGAACTTTATTGCCGGTTTTCATGTGACGTCATCAATTTCTAAAATAAGAAATTACCAATCCTTGTGAAGTTTTAGTTTCATCAGATGTAAGACCCTCTAATAACTTGACGTTTTGCAAAGTTTAAGCCTGACAGGGTTCCTCATTATGTAATGAAGCACATCGGAATTTCCAAGTTTAAGCATTGCATGACATTAAAATGGCGGCTCAATAAGGCTGTTGAGTAAGTCAAAAGATGAGTTATTGCTCAAGTTTTTACTAACTAAACAGTTCTTGCTCTAGACAAAGTATTAATTTCAATGTATCGGAGCTCTAGAGTAATAACATTTCATTTCAATGCCCACCATGTTTGTGTCCCTCCGAGGGGCACAAACATAGCGACACCATACAAAGCTCTATAAATTTGAGTGAAACACTTTTCCGAATAACGCGCAGATGAAAAACCGTACAGACTTAAAACTTGGCGATGTTATTTATATATCAATCATCTTTCATATCTCAGCTTCTTGACTTAATTTATTGAATGGTTACGATTTTTATTTTTGATGGCGTGACACTGCAAACCAGCCATACCCAAATTATCCAGTATAATCTTTTTACTGAGTATTAGAAAATTAACTAATTTCATTTCAAAATGTTGTCTTAAGATTGATTTTCTTAACATTGACACTACTTTTGTCCCTAATAGAAAAGATTCTTCACAAAGAATGAGGTTGTCCACAGCAACATGACAATCACAGTCTCCTCTAAAGGGAGGAGGGATACATCTGTAAGCCACCTTGTAAAATTGTCAGCCGGAGTAGAGGAATACCAATATGGTAAATATTGTACTTCAGGGTAGTCAAAATAATAATGCTGTACCCCCCTTTCCTTGTGGGACGTGCCCTTTAACTGGAGTTGGTGCAGCCCCTCCCAGCCCCAAGAGGGAGGTGTACATGTCACTCTAAAGTACGTGTTTTGTTTACACGAAACCCACCAAGAATGATACAAGCTTACTTTGCGAGTAACACCACGAGAAATTTAAGCGGTTATCGATTATTGTAGCTGAAGGAATTGCTCCTGTTTTCATTTGGCAATGAATTGATCCCGGTTCGGTATCCGACCGACCGGTAAACTCCACACAATAGTGCACGCAGAATATCTAAGCTTATAATCGCCCTGCTCTAAAACAGCGCTTACGCTACAAGCGACAAAATGAAACTCTGGCAATATATATAAACTTAAGCAGAACACAATTGACCTCAACAATATACCCCCAGAGAACTTCATTTTGTACGCTAGACTTCATACAATCTTAAATGCATTCTGTATGTACACGCTGATGTACACAAAGCAGTAAGACTTTATAGAAAAGCAGCTTCGCGTGTGTCGAACTCTTCGCTGAGAAACAAACGTTTCTCGTCTTTACCTGTTAGTTGAGAAGTTGAGGTAGTGGAAAGCCGACCAAATGCTCGTCGAAGAAACATTGTTTTAGACCAGAATTGACGCTATACCTAACGAAGTTAATGTGACAGACACGGTCGGATCATGGAGACTTGGAGAAAGACTGGAAACTAACGGTAGATCGAGCATCTTGATCGACCTACCGTGATCGCGAGAGCTGTTGTTGGGGTTTCCTTCTTTTAGACTTCCGGCCCGTTTCTCGAAAATTTTGGGCTGCATGAAAGATGATCAGAACGTTTTTCCCCAGTAAACAAACGCACCATCAGACTCGCATGCTCGCTAGTATATTTCTACCTCACCTCTACTAATTACCCGATCCCGGCTATGCGACCTCGATCGATCCTGACCGGAAGGTCGAAACTACTTCCCCAAAAAGTCTAGGCTTGAGAGTTCTAATTTTGCTTGCTTCCTGCTTCGGAAAACTAGGAAGTGAAATATGACGATTGCAAAGGCAAGAGCGGGATTTCGATGTTTCTATTTTATAATATTTTATTAAACGTAGCAATGTAGGTATATTTTGGCCCAGTTGCTATGAGCTGGAGGGGACTTTATATACTGGTAATGTATTTATAATTTTTTTTTTGAAGGGGGCCTCTGCCTAGATCAAGGTATGGTGTATAAAATTATCAAAAAGGATCTTGCGTATGTCCCAAAAATGTGGGACTGAACTTACGTTAATTTAACTTATTTAATCAGCAGATTTTGTTGGGATGCCAAAGAACTTGATTAGCCAACTTATCCCAAGTTCTTCCAGGTAAACAAAATTAACAGTAATATTCGGATATTCAGTGATTTAAAAACCACAATGCAAGCAAGTTTAAACTCGTTCAAATTCGAAGAATCGGGGATTATGACATCACATTTGAACGTAATAAGAATTGAAGAGCAGTCCGCGTATCTGGGCAAGTTTGAACTTGTATGATTTTCATTGCTGTACAGTGCGCGTGATGATTGGTTGTTATCGGAAGTTCAATATTTATGTCTTGTTAGATCTGAGTCGTGATTGGTCCGTTTCAAACAGACAAATTAATCAACAGCTGCGTATTCAGGCAAAATATGACATATTCATGAGAGCGGGCAAATTACAAATTACTCGCCAGAGTTTTGGATGTTATAAGCGGTGTGAACCTTGGCTGTACGTTCAAAATGTCCAAGAGGACGAAAAGCAGGAAGATCATTGTTCGGGTAAATGGCCAAGCAAACCAGGGAGGAAGAAAAGAAATGGAAGATTTTAAACGCGTCGTATTCGATCGAGATCCGGAGCAAGCATTTTTCGCGGTCTTTGATGGCCACGGTGGAAGAGACGCGGCCATTTTTGCCCGGGAACATTTATGGGACATAATAAAGCAGCAGAAAGGCTTCTACTCGAATGATACAGCCCGAGTCACTAAAGCCATCAAGGATGGATTTATGGCGACACACTGCGCAATGTGGAAGCAGATCGGTAAGTAATGGTGGCCTTCATTTTCGATTTATTTTTTTCGCTTTTCTGACGCGTATGGTACGAAACAAACTGCGCCGATCGGTTCTGAGCACGACATTTGAAGAATCGGTCGTATTTCTCTGCCGATCGCCTCGTTAAATCGAAAATAAGTTTTCAGTTTGTATTTATCCCGCCAAAACTTTGTGTTCGGTATTTGTGACGTTCCAAGCGACTCGGTAATTTTATCCCCCTTGTCCCTCCGCTATTCATATGCAAAATACACATGCTTCTAAATAACAGTCAAAGCTGTAAAGGAAAAGCAATTTTGCATAGTAGAGAAAGCCTACAAGAGTCTCTTAGAAGAATGCGTTTCTTTTAAGTACGAATATTTAGAGGCATGTTCTGTCGCTTATGCAGTCTCCCACTAACGAGCTTTATTTACTCGCTAAGCTATACAATGAAAATATTCTGTTTGACTTAGAACGAGTATAATTGATTGTTGCGTCACTACTTGGCTTGATATTGATTTTACATAATTTAAGATGAGACTGTGAAAGTTCCTCTGCTCTGTTACTTCGATGCGGAAATTTTTTTTTTTTTGAAAACCGACATAAATTTACTGCGGTTTTCCATCTGTGGTCGGAAGCGAGGGATAACCTGTGCCTCTGCTTCGTAGTCCCACAGGTAAGCGACACCTGTCCATCAAAGACGATTTCTATGGCAACATGTTCTGGTTTGTTTTCTAATGAAGACGCGTAGCGAACGATCAAGAATATTGTGAAGGAAATTTAAATATCTATTTAGCGTTTGCTTTCCTTCCCTTTGATACAGCTCTCTGTGTCACTCAATTCCGCATCTAATTTCTTGAGCCTCCTTCTGACTCTAGCCCGCGCCCTCGCACTGGCGCTTGCTTCGCTCGTTATTGTATTAGCGCTTCATGCCTTCTGCGATATTTTTTTTTTTCGAAAGAGGAGAGACTGCTAACACACTAAAACATATACACTGTATTTCAAGGCTAAGCCCACAGTAAGACCGAAGCTTTTCCTCGGGATCTCCCGGGACGGCGAGAAAGACCCCTTATGGAGATTGTCGGGCAAGTGATGGAAGTAAGAGACATTCGTCTGGCTGATAGTGCAAATATTGCGACTGACAAAATTTAAGCTCCAAGTCTCTGTGTGAAAGAATCTTTACTCTTAAACCATTTTTATGTAACTTTGGTTATTCAACACTTGGTCAACAAAAAATTATAAAAGCTGCAAAACGGTTTAACCAGGATATAACCCCGGGGATATAACATTTTCTTCATCGTAGTGTATTAAATATCGCTTTCAACACTACCGTTTGTGAAAATGAGGGCTGACAGCCCTGTGTTATCACTTGCACGCAAGATTGCCTGATGTTCTGTTTGCGTTGATCAAACCATGATAACTATCAGGGGACCGGCGGAGTGGGGAGGGGTCCAAGAAGGAGTTCCATGTTACCCCCTTTTTTCTTAGTTTGTTCGTTTGTCAAGTTCCTTTGCAACTTTAATTGGACGCAAGAACAAGCCAAGAATTAAACAAAAACACAATGGCTGCCACCCGTGGTTCCATTGAACTAAATACCCAAACATCCAAACACTTGACAATGTCGCAAAAACAATGAAAAATCTTCTTAAAAGCTTTACATAATCCGTAGACAAGCCCGTTACCCGATACATTAGAAACGCTGGTAAATATCTTTTAATTTCCCACCGCGTTACAAACGTTAAGCCTCTTGGCATGTTTAGACCTGCAGAAAAGATCGATGTCGGTAGGTTAAGTTACCTTGATCCTAACCTACGACAGGGCTTTATTTTCGCATCCCTTTGGTTAACCTCATCGAAGCTTTTCGGCTTCTATTCAAAATGGCAAACCATTTGCCCCTGAACGACGTTCACGCCTGGCACGCATGTGCAAACATGTAAAAGTATGATCACTTAGTACTGTCGGAGTCTGAATTTTATCGCTATTCGTGGGGAGGGGCTCGCCGTTTGAGGGTAGTGGCGGTCTACTTTAAGATAGTTCGGAGAATACTTTTAAAGCGATTGTTTTGAACTAATTCATCTACAGATTCCTGGCCTCGTACAAGACACGGACTGCCAAGTACATCCGGGACTACAGCAACCGTTGTGATCCTCAAGGGTAGAACGCTGTACATAGCTCATGTGGGCGATTCACGCGCAGCACTTGGGCGATTGAATAAGGAGAAAAAACTTCAAGCTGTGGCTCTCACCGCCGATCATAAACCCGACGTTCCATCGGAAAAGACTCGAATTGAGTCCCTTGGTGGAAAGGTCCTCTCTCGGAATGGTGTACCGCGGGTAGCATGGGAAAGGCCCGTCCATCATGGTCACAAGGGGCCTGTCAGAAGAAGTACCCAGACAGAATCAGTTCCCTTCTTGGCCATTTCAAGAGCACTTGGCAAGTAACAACATTCACCTTTGATTATTTTCTATGTTAGAATGGTTTTTATAGAGCTTTAGTTCATTTTTCCTATTTCATCTGATGAACAGCGTTGGCTTTATGCTCGTGGTCAATTGTGGAAATGTGACCAAAAAAACCGCCTTTTCCCCATACATCATTTCCTTGTGTTAAAGCCGCTTTCCGGGTCAAATATAATGCACCCAAAAGAGACTGACGCCGGCTGCACCTTCAAGCGAATCAAAAGAACAAGTGAATCCAGATGCCCGCTTGATTTTACAAAGTTTCTTTAAGTGTAGCATCAAAGACTCGGTTTCCACTGAATTTGGCGAAGTTGACTTTCCCAAACGTTTGAAAAAACGGCGAAACATATTAGACGAACACGGAGGATATTACTGACTGTCTTATCTGTAGAATGTACAGAAAAATCGCAGGTCTTTAGTGCCTAGCAAATTCCCTATGGAGAGTATCGCTCGGATCAAATCTATCTTTTATCTATGACTTGAAATCTTGGACGCTGTGTTGGCTATTGAGACACCCAAGGTCGCTGTTATGCTGCAAAATAAGGAAGTTTTATTTCTAAGGGCCTCTTCATATGAGCCCGGTCAACCGGGCTGGCTCGGTTTCCGAGATCTCGCCTTGCCACTCTTTCCTTCGTAAGAATGTGGATGGGTTCATATGAGAAGCAGGGCTGGCCCGGTTGCCGAGATCTCGGTTTTTGCGACCGATATCTCGGTAACCGGGATGAAACTTTCCCATATGAACACGCCAGCGCGGGTAACCGGGACGAAACTTTTTACACAAAATAGCTTCGCTTTCGCAACATAGCGGCCAAAATGGCATAATTTTTGTCTTGTATGTATTTCCACATTAGGAGTATACGAATTAGCTTTGTTAGTAAAGTTACAAGAGTTCACAAAGCTACGACAGCCGCGAACGATACAAGTTTATGTTCCACCATTTTGGTTGTGTTTCTTGGATTTCATCCCGGTAGGCCGGGCTGGAATTTCCCATATGAACAGATAACAAAATTCGTCCCGGTATCCAAGCCAGCCCGGCTACCGGGCTCATATGAAGAGGCCCTAAGAAACTTACGCCGATGTGTCATTTGATCATTTCCTTGTGTAGGAGATCTGTGGAGTTTCGACTATTATAGAAGTGAATTCATAGTCTCCCCAGTGCCCGACGTGCGAGTGTACAAGATAAGCCCTGGTATGGACAAGTTTCTGGTCATTGCATCGGATGGCCTGTGGGGGATGATGAGAGTCGAGGAGGTGGTTAAATTTGTGCACAATTTCAACAAAGACGACCATTTAAAAGGAGGAGACGTGTCACACAGGTAAGAATCATACTCGACTTGTTTCGCCTGTGAGTCGCTTTTGAAATAAAGCTCAGCTCATAGTCAATAGAGAGAAATGCTTAGGAAACCTGGCAAAGTTCTCTGTTGTCTGTTTTTGTTTGCTATTTTGTCGTTTCACCCTGCACAAAACCTGGCAAAATACAAAAGGTGGTTACGTGTTTTTTGTTGGTAAGGAAAAAAATGCACCAGTCACTCGGAATCTCGAATCTTGTACCTCGACAAGAGTGCTATATGAGGGTAGTGAAATTTTGTTACGTGCATGTATATGTAACAATGAAAATAAAATATCAAAGTACAGATATCTAAGGTTTTGCGATTATTTGCTCAACTACCGTAAACGTCCTGCACTAGTTGCTGATGATTTCAAATTTCCTCAACAGGTTGATTCAGCGCGCGTTGTCAAGATGGCGAGAAAGGGAGCTTCGAGCGGATAACACAAGTGTCATAGTGGTGCACTTTGAGGAGGCTGAACAGGGAGCACCAGCTAATAAAATACCCAGACTAGACACTCCTGAGAGCGAAGAATCAGAGACTGAAACAAAAGAATCTACAGACTCTTCTCAAGACAGCGACAAAACACCGAACCAAGACTCCACGTTATCTAGTGAAAAACCAACCCTGGTTAGGAAGCTGGCGTTTCGCTGTTCTAACCCAATGCAACTGACTTCCTGCGTGAATCTCAATACGAGCAAGTCGTCACCTGAACTACCATCAGCGTTTAATTCACTCCGTAACGAACATTCTTCGCCGGTGGTGTCGAATTGTCTCTCGTGAATGCTGTATGGAAAGTCACGTGAAGAGAAAATCACCGCGGAGAGTCACTTCCCCGCAGCAATCGAATCCTCTGAAAATCTATTTTTAGATTCTCGGGTGTAGTCATGTGCATACACGGCCTGATATGATTGCTTTCGCTGAAAATATAATAGATTTTGAATTATTGCCAACGGTCAAATTTGTTTTCAAAATTTCTTCTGGGTCGTAAATGTTTTAAATGGCAAAAATGAATTTTTTTAATTGTATATAGTATACATATCAAACGCACTGCATTCGTGGCCCTTTTTGGATGAACATATATAAAAAAAGGAAATATTAAATGCGTTGAAACGTAATTTGTAGGTAAGGTATCGCAAACACAGAAAGTTTACTTTTTTAGTGTGCTGATTAATGGCGTTACATGCAAGTCTGCACTTGATGAAATGTAGAAACTAGTGGGGATCTTTATATTGAAAACTTCGCGAATTTTTGACTTTAATTGGCTGAAAAAAAACTGCCTCGGTAGTTGTGAGATGGGGTACTGAGTAGAACTCAAAATAAGCTAGTAAATGATTTTCATAGGAAAAAAGCTTTTTACTGCAGTATAAACTGTATGAACCGTGTTAGGAGTAGGAAATAAGATTTTGGCATCTTTACTAATACGAAAACGTGGAGAGAAAAGCACAAGTCAATTCAACAAATGGACTTAACAATAATTTAGAGGTAATCTGTGAGCGACTTCTAAAAGAAAACGAAGTGCAAGCACAATGTGACGAATTTAAATTATTTATTAGCAAGCGATTTTATGCCTGGACAAATAAAAAAATTCAAGAAAAATAAACTCAATGCAACTTCTAGCGCAACATGCAGTCCAGTTTGTTTATCAATTATCAATATGTATTACCTGCATATTGGTGCTACTAAATAAATAGGTAATTGCAAACGTGGAAAGGAACAGTCCCACGTAATGCTAAATTTCCGCACGAGGATGATTTGGCATATGATACAGGGATATTTTGATCATTTCCGTTGGAATGGAATGGAGTATATCAGTGTTTTCATCTGGCAGCTTACATCAGTGAAATGAGTTGTAATATTTGAGATTTGTCAACCGAAAATTACGGTTTTTCATGACAAATGGCAATCACGCTAGGTAGAAAGAACACTAATATTGCAGTCGCGGAGAAACCTTTTCTACAAGTAGAGAGCACAACCATAGGTTAAATGCTCCCTTTTCGGGTAAAAGTCTTACAGAGGTCCAGGGGCCCGTTTCTTCAACGTCCCGAAACGTTTTTGCACCCGGAAAGCCGTAGCAAAATCTCAAACCTTATGATTACAGAGCTGTTTTATTCACATATTCTTTAATATGAACAGAGGTCCTCTTCATACAACATCTCTCCTCTCTGTAGATACAGATTACTTAAAAATGGCTTTGCGGGCACGATAAGTAGTTTCCGGGGCTTTCGAGAAACGGGCCCCTGGTGTCCATTATTTCCTCTTCACAATCTTTCCACGGCTTACCTTGCTTGGGGAATAGCTTACAGGAGGAAACAAAAGAAGCCTCCGCAGAGAAAAGAGAATGAAGAAAGTAATCTGGCATACGTTCGCCTTACATTACTCAGTGCAAAAATCTTTGGACGTTAAAATTTCGGACGTTAAATTTTCGGACTCTATCTCATTTCCGACACCGAAGGAACAAAGCTCAAGTACATAATTAGGCCTACAAAGCACGAATTAGACCGGAACAATATCTGTGAAAATGATAGTTTTACTGCACCCTCAAGGTTTAAGAGATATACCGAAGAGAAAAAAACACAAATTCAATAAAGCCGTTATGTATCTAAAGCAGTGTCTCAACTAGAGTTAGCCTCATAAAGGAAACTAATTAAGAGCTTTGGAGCTACTTAAAAATTTTATACTGTACTGTAAATATTTCGGACTCGTAAAATCTCTAACGGTTTTATTTTCGAACACTTCTTTTGTCCGAAATTAAAATTGTCCTAAAATTTTTGGCAAGTAATGAGGTCCTGTTAGGGTAAATTCCGACAGGCGACATGGCTCTGTAACGACGACATGAAGGAGCTGAAATTAAATGACGACGAACGACGAGTCGACCGCGCGAAATTACGACAGCGACAAACAGAAAAGTGAAATCGACAGTGACATTGGCGTTTTAATAATTGGACAGCGACTTACAGCGCATTCGGCCAGAAGAAACTGTATATTTTACAATAAAGTTAAGCTTTCCGTGAGTATTGACAGTCTACTAGTTTTGAGGGACAATTAGTTGAAACATTCCGTAAACATATTGCTCAACTACATTCTATATGTGACGCCGTCGGGGACCGGCTGTTTGATTAGAACTGTTTGCGCGAAAATAATATTTATCCTCGTCCAGTTTTTCTTCGGAGACCTGCTGTAGTTTTACTTCGAGAAAGCTATACGGTGAAGCAAAGAAAGTGTATAAATGTCACGGACCGTAATTAAGAGTCGTGTAAGCCCGTCAACCTCATTTTACACTGATCAGGGGCACCCAACCACCGTTTTCTCTCAAATGCTTTTAAACGCTGTTTTAGGCTATCTGGAGTACTTTTAAAGCTCTGTAGGTTATTTTTAGGTTGCACTAAAAAAATTTATCTGTTCGGTTATTCTAGGGGAACTAGAGTATTCTCGAATTTATTAGGGCTTTTTTGACCATTCCCTGAAAACCGTAGGTCTTATCGCCTTTCCGAAAATGATAACTGACTTTTTTTCGGTACCCCAAACGACATTTTTTACAATTCGAAAACAACAGACATTAAATTTCTCATATCACGAAAGTTCGAGGTGACAATTCTCTTCAGAAAATCAGTGGGGATTAAACGCCTTCCGAACAGATAAGTTACCGAAACGATCCGTTGGGTGCCCCTGACCGATATGATTTTTTTTTCTGGATAGGCCCCGTTTTATCTCGTGCGAGCCCCGCTGCACTCAACAAACTTCAAGGAGCAGAAAGTAATTAATACGCACTAAGTTTCAGCATCAGCCCCATTTTTAAAAGAGGCTTTCTGAAAAGAACATGTGTGGTTGTATCCAAATAGCTCTACACTGCAAATATGCCATCGAGTGCTTAGATATCTCGAATAAAAAGCCGTCAAAGAAATAAAAAATTTTTGCTGCGTCTCTATGTCCGGCAGCCGGACAGGTTTTTTAAAATACTCCGTGTCCGGTAGTCAAAATTATTTTTTAAAAATTTCAGTTAATAATGTCAAATCCTTGTTTTTATGGCTGAATACTTCACTGTTTCCACCGTAGTGTGAATTTTGATGAGCCCGGCACCCGGTATACCGGGATTTATAACGTAGGACTATTATAGAATGACCCGCAGTCAAAAACACTGCACTCCGGTTAGCCTAATAAGCACTCCGGTTAGCCTAAAAAGCGCTCCGGTTAGCCTGAATAGCTCTCCGGTTACCCGAAATAGCTCTCCGGTTAGCCTAAATAGCTTTCCGGTTAGCCTAAATAGCTCTCCGGTTAGCCTAAATAGCTCTCCGGTTAGCCTGAATAGAACTCCGGTTAGCCTGAATAGCACTCCGGTTAGCCTAAATAGCTCTCCGGTTGGTCTAAAAAGCATTCCGGTTAGCCTAAATAGCTCTCCGGTTAGCCTGAATAGCACTCCGGTTAGTCTAGTTAGCCTGTTTACGGTTAGCTTTCAATAATGCTAAGGGTAACTCAGAGGTTACTCTATAAATACCTGGGGCAACTCTATAACCTGGGGTAACTCGATAAATACCTAAATTCCGAAAGTTGCCGTGGCGCAGTGTTCATACCGGCGACCCGAGTTCGAGCCCTCGTAGGGTCGCCTGTCATAAAGTTTTTTTTACGTTGGTTTACTTAATAAAAAAATTTCGCAGTCTCTGCCGGACACGGAGTATTTTAAAAACCTGTCAGCCTGCCGGACATGTAGCCACAAAAAATAACGAACTTCAAACACGTCACATAAGGATCGAAAAGTACATTTTCCGAATCTATTCTCTCTGCATTGTATTGTCGCACTTTGCAAGTCTATTAAACTCTTTATCTTTTTCATAAGAATATAGTTTATAAGGACACCAGGGCTGAAATTTGCCAAATTTTTAAGAATATTTTAAGAATAACCCCTCGGCTAAGATTTTGAAAAGAATATAACTTTGTTTGTTGAAAATAACTTTCCCGTAACTTTCTCTAAACGGCAAAACGAGCTAAAAGGCAACAAAAACATCACTAGCCGTATGCTCGATGCTACATAACATTTTTCGAAGAAGTTGTGTGCGTCATACCAGGCTTTCATGTCTGCAGGCTAGCTCCAATCATGATTACTTTACCACCATCCAGACACCAAATACATTCGGAAACAGAAATGTCATGCGCATATCCGCAAGCATATTTTGAGCCTAAAATCGGCAGAAAATAAGAATATTCAGCCTGTGCCGGAAAAAAAAAAAAATTCTTATGAAAACAGAATGTAAGTTTGGTTGATAATTATTCAAAAATAGAATGTTTCGGGGACAGAATTAGGAGAAAGCAGTTTACGTTAAAGATCGGTAGTTTTGGACGAAATTCCGACGGCAAAGATGCAAACTTTCCGAAATTGCGACGTGAAAAGGTTTGAAACTCAGACGGGGAGATTAGGAACCCCCTAACAGGGCCTCAGTAATGTATTTTGAACATTGTTTGTACGATGCGAATGGTCAACCCTCGCTCCCAGCGTCTTTCCAACGTGGGTGAAGATGAAGTAAAATACTGACACTCAAGTTGGTTTCTGCGCACAAAACACAGGTATACACCCTGATACACATTTTCATGAAAGTCGACTTTTAATGAACCATTTGTTAAAGGGCAAAAGTAAAGTACGAAAGAACAATCATTGTAAGGAATGGTAATTTCCTTTGCACTAGGTGGACGTCAAGCGTACTAAAACCACACAGCTTCAGGATATAAAGTCATTACAGCTGCATCAAACTAAGTTTAAAAACATCTCAGATACCAGTTAAGACAAACTCACTAGAAACCCCGTTTATCAACAAGCTTACATATTAAACGCAATACAAAACTTAAAACGTGGAGCTTTATTCTACGAGTAGTGTTTGCCAGCAGTAATTCTCGTTCGCCTTGACAATTTGGCTGTTGCGATGGTTTCTGTTATAGGATAAATGTTTTCCAAGAAAATACTGAGCTTACTCAGTTTTATCAAAAATGAAGATAAATACATCGAACAATGTGAAACAACAGCTCTTCGAGTCCTGGGCATTTAAACTTCTAAGCAAATTGCGGTCAAATTACAAGCATGTTTAACTGGCCTACAAAGAGGGGCGCTGTTACCCTGTTCCATGTGTTCTGAAAGTTGGAGGCAATGCGAAAAACGACGAGACAAAAAATCTCGTTGTGATCGTGCTGCTCCTTAACAGACCGAACGCATTGAACATGTTAGGGTGCTATACTCCCCACATAAAAATTGTTCCTAGTGTCACATGAAGAGGTCTTGTGACCAATCAAACTAACAGTCAGTTACTGGATTAAGAACTTTCATATATTACATATATGTTGGTGGCATCCACACCTTTTTATTTAGAAAGCAAGACATCCTCATTTCCACCCCAACCCAATCATTGGGAATGGGGAACAGGGATGCCTGAAAGGCATTCCACTTTTCAAAACAACATTTCATAAAAAAGACTAAAATGTCAATGGATTTCCCATTCCTAGAAGCCAATCCAAAGATTGAAGTTTGGACTGATTGATGCAAAAAAAACCTACCAAGATCCTTTAGCACTGAAGAAAAATTAGACTTAAATATATAAATTAAAGGCCCTAGGGCCCGGACGGAAATGCTGCTGTCGTTATATTATATGCATCAAACCATGAGTTATCTTGTCTTTGCAAGAGAAAATCGCTCGGTAGAACAAGATAGTGTCAACTGAATTAATTTTCCGATTGCTATAAACCAATCAGCAGAACACAGCACAGGCAATCATGAACACACTGTAAGTTGTCCAGTCATGTGAGTCAGGAACCTCTGCTCCATTATTCGTGAGTTAGGACACTTCTTGAAATGAGGATTATGGCTTTGATAGTTCATTGTTCCCAGGAGGAACCACAAGAATGTTTTACAGAGTGCAGTGCTCCTCAGAACTGTGACCCACTTCTGGTATATCAGTTACACGCATGACCGGCATGCTGTCAGTAATCAGTCAGATTTTGCTTTAGCTTGCGGAGGAAGATGAGGAGCTTCAGCTGGCAATAAAAACAATACAACTGATCAGAACACAAAATTTACTCACCACAATACTTTGTATATCATCACAAAACTGCCGTGCTTAGTGCAGCTGTTAATTCAGAGTTATTATCTAGAAGTGGTCACATAAAAGACAGTTTCCACAATATTAAATGTATCTACCTATGTGTCTTGAGACAAACTTGAGAACTTCATCGAGTATGATAACGGGAAAGGAGAAATAGAGAACTGCGATCCATTCATCCCAGTTCAAAGGTGTGATGCGGAAAATAGTCTGCAGGGAAAACAACAAAAGCAAGATTATCTAGTACCAAATAAATGAACCAATGAATGATAATAATCATTATTGAAGATGCCAACTACACCAAGAGTTAGTGTGGACAATGTAGCCAAGGCTTTTTACTCATGTGCCCATTATGCTCGATAATAACAATTTTTTTTATAAATGTAAGGCTGGGCTGAGAGTATGAAGCTTGTGGAAAAATATTAGTAAAAAGTTATCCAGCTTCTTCTTTACATTTGCATAACCATATACTATAGCTGAACCTGAGACAAACAAGCCATATTTCCTGATGGTCAGTGGTCGGATAGAATGTCAGGATTTCAAGACTAGCGCCTTAAACATTTTGCCTTCACTGTTGTAAAAACCTGATTAATTATTAAAGGTGTCATTTATATCTAGTGTAATCACTTATATCTACAGCACATGTATTTATTTATATGTCATATTTTTTAGATAGGAGACCTTTATATTGGGTTAACCTCCTGGTCCTCCTTGTCAAATATGTTATATTTGAAGAAGCATTATTATTATTTACATTATGATACTTACATTGGTAATCTTGAAGTAAAGTATGACAAAGTGCATGATAAATGAAGCGATAATTGCCGTAATGAGAGAAGGATTCCTCCAGGGTGGCATGACAAAGAGACTTTGATTTTCACTCAAGCTGCAAATCAATGATGAAATCATAAATATTGGCCGTTTTTCTTAAGTTGTGTAGATTAAATTAAGACAGCTGCTTAAACGTTATTGCAAAACTGATCTAGATGTTAAGTTAGTTTTTTCTACATTTAAGGTTAGAAACATGTTCAGCATGAAAGATTCTGTGCCGCAGGGTCTCCATTCCTGTGTCGTTTGTAAATTCACACACTTACAAATTCTTAACCTCTCTCCTTTACATAACAAGGGAATGTAAGTAAATATGCACCCACCTGTTAAGAGCATTGAACATTTCTATTGTGACCAGCACTGATAGGGCCATGGTCATGGGATGAAGGTCGTTAAAAATGTTACACTCAACACCAACAAAGCTTGTAGGATCTGTTGTACACTGCATGTGGTGTGTCTAAACAACAGAAACAATATTTCTTTAGTTAAATCTCAAAGCTGGTAATCCCAACAATGGGTTATAGCAGACATACTTACCAACTGGTAATAAGTTACTTTAGGACCATTCTCATAAAACATGAACCACCATGCCGAGGCAGCAACAGTGGCAGCTCCAACATAGATTCCAATAGCCATGTATCTAAAGAAGAGCCAGCCACTGATGAGAGCTTCCTTAGCCTTGCGTGGAGGCTTCATCATAATGTCTACATCAGGAGGGTTGAAGCTAAGTGCCGTAGCAGGGGGTCCATCTGTCATGAGGTTCACCCACAGAAGCTGGACTGGAATGAGTGCTTCTGGCATTCCCAGGGCTGCAGTCAGGAAGATGCTACAAAAACAAGATGTTAACAGTAAGCAAACACCTTAAATGTCATCACCAGTTCTATGAACAGGCAAGATAAAATGAGTGCTCTGATTGGTCATTTCAAATTTTCAAAGATGGTGACTGTTTCACCTTCAAACTACACATGATCTTGAAGAAATTACAAGCAATATTAATGCCTTAGATTTTCACTTTAATTCACCCCTTTCTGTATGACAAAAACCAAATCTTACAGCTCCATAACAAATTAATGCCAATCTAAGTAATGTTTCTTTGACTTGGAGTATCACTGTAGAAGATAACTTCAGAATCTTCACAAGTTTCATGTTCTCTGGGTAGCGTTTATTGAAAGAAATACTCTTAGAGTCTTTATATACCCAGAAGTATACACATATGGACACTAACCTGACAACTTCTCCAATATTTGAGGAAATCAAGTACCGAATAAACTGTTTTGTGTTGTCATAAATAGATCTTCCCTCTTCCACAGCAGCCACAATAGTTGAAAAGTTGTCGTCAGCTAATACCATTTCTGATATCAAGTTAAGGCTCATCACGTGCTGTTTACATCAATATTGAACTGTGTAATAAACTAAGCAGGGCAATCAGAATGTCACTGTCCTCCCAGTAGTAATGTGGTGCAGTGTCAAGCATGAAGTCTGACAGGAATCAAAGAGAAGACCTCTGTGAAAACTGCAGAGCAGCATGCTTACGACAAAGTCCACAATTAACACTCCGAGAATGGATTGACTTTTACATCATTTTGCTCTACTTCAGACAGTGTAAGTTGTCTCGTCTTTGTAAAAAGAACTTGACATATAAGGCAAAAAACTGAGTCCCATTATCAACAGACTGGACTCCACACATTTCATACAGCTCAAATCAGAAGAGTTTGTTTACATCAACAAATTTTTTTTGTAATCACTTCTGTGATTCTCATAGGCTTTCTTGTGATCGCATATTGATTAAGTGTGGAGACATTTGATGTTGAAATGTGGGTGACAAGCATGCAAAAGGATACCAGAAGCAGACTTTGCCACAGCTGTTCCAGATCCCATGGCGACTCCAATCTCTGCCTTCTTCAATGCAGGGGCATCATTAACACCATCACCAGTCATGGCTGATATTTCACCCTCCCCCTGAAGGTACTCCACAATCTTACTCTTGTGTGCTGGCTCTACTCGTGAAAACAATCTACAAAGAAAAAGTCCACCTTTGTTAGGAGAAAAACGGATATGGAGTGCTAATAATGCACAGGATACCATCAAAACTTTTCATAGAAAGGAAATCACCTTGCATTCAAACAAGCTTCTCTCTGTTCCTCTTGAGTTAACTCATCAAACTCACGGCCTGAGAAAGATAATCCTAAGAAGAGAAGATAAACAAGCTGTTAACTTATGACTACCCAAATTTGTGTACATATTTATGAGTCAGATTTCAAAATTAATTTTATTGCAGTACCTGTTGGGTCTTCAGTAGGTCCAAAGACACCAATTCTTCTACAAATGGCTTCAGCAGTTGCCTAAACAATAAAGAAAAGTGACATTCACAAAGATGATCAACTACAAATTCCCACCACTAAGACAATATCTCATAATCGGAATACCTTGTTGTCTCCAGTAATGACAATAACCCTGATTCCTGCATCATGGCATTTCTCAATTGAACCTTTCACTTCTAATCTAGGTGGATCCAACATGCCCGCCACACCCACAAATGTCATGTTGCTCTGTAATTGAAAAAAGTTTGTGTGATGAGTCATAGAAGAGCAGACTTGACACAAAAGAACACACAAAATGTGTCGTTTGTTAATTTATCACAAAATAACAAGCTCTAAAATGCTACTTATAACACGCAAGTGATTTTTCCCAAAACAGCAGTAGTATTCAGCATGGCATATGGGTGTTTCACTTATAACAAGTGAAGGGGAATCCACATTTTCATCATTCACTACTGCATATCTAGTCATTCACCAAACTCTCAACTATGTTAAGATACATGACAAGTGCACACCTCATACTCTGCAAACTTTTCAGAGTTCTCAAGATCCATCTTGCTGGGCAGGATAGGCTCATCAACTGTTGCCAGGGCAAGGCAACGAAGTGTGTCTGCACCTAAAGTGATAATTTAATCAAAGGTCAGTGGCATGTTTAAGACACAGAGTAACTGAATATCTGAGAATCTTCTCACAAGTAAATAAATGTTATACACTGGATCAGGAATACCAAGACTGTAATCATTGATGAAGAGCTCAGGTGAAACACGGAAAACATCACTTCCAGTGAATCCACAGCATTAAATGCAAACTAGTTAAAACCAATACAAACCTGTTCCATAAGTTTTCACTAGATCCAGAATCTGCTGTTTGGTTTTTGGTGTCAGGGGTTGCTTCTTGCTACCAACCCTAATATAGTTACATCTTTCAATAATTCCTTCAGGAGCACCCTGTCAAGAAAAACATCCAAGGGTAAACTTTGTAAGATTTAATAATCCACTTTATCACTATGGCTGTCGCAGATGGATACCTATATAACAGGAACTAGAGTGTGCCTACCAACTACACTTAACACTGTCCGAGCACACACAGTGTTGATCCTACTTAGTTTTAGAATTTTACTTGTTTTTACCTTGACAAACATCTTTGGATTCCTTTCATGGACCGAGTTTGGCCCGTCAATTCTAGGAGTACAGTACACACTCATTGACTTTCTGTCACGGGAGAACTCCAGGGTAAACTCCTGCAAAAACAGAGTGACAAATGATGATGGATATCAATGTCCATGAGAATTGCTAACAAAAACATTTTCCTATTTACTTTCTAAGACATCCTCAAAACAAGTTGTTAAACAGTAGTTGAATATTCATACATTTTCCATGACCACAATGGCCATAAAACCAAAATAAACGACTAATATTATTACCTTGTTAAAGTGAGACTTGATGTCTTCATTACAGATGTGTGCTAGTTCAGCTTTAGACTTTCCAGTCAGATTTGTACCAAACACATTGAGCTTCTCCACTAAAACTGTTAGTGCAGTTTCTGTCGATTCACCAACTTTTTCATAGGCATCTCTTACCTAACATCAAGTAGTAAGACAGCTTGTAGTTATGCAATGTCAACAGACTTTTCCGAGTGTTAGGAGTTACAAAGAGAGTAAAGTTCTGACGGTAATTTCCCAGAAGTGGCACAAAAAATAGGATTGTTAAGCCACTTGATTTTATGGGAAGCTAAAATATATTCTTCACTGGATCAGTTGACCAATCTTGTAATCATTGAGATAATCTCAGGTGAAACACGGAATAGCATCATTTCCAGTGACAGGATTAGAAAGACAACAGTGCATAAGTAAATTGTTGCCACCTCATCACTTTCTGTCCTTATTGCGCTATGGGCAACATACTCCTAAACATGAAAAAAGATACAGTCTAACACTTACTGTATTGTAATCTACACTGGAATCATTGCACATGGCACAAATTGTAGCAAATTCTGGAAGGGCTTCAAAATCCTGAGGATCTATTTTCTTTCCATTCAAGGTTCTGGTCAGGAATAAATTTGTGAACACAAAGTGAGTCTACTATTAGATCGACATGGATACTTTGATGTAAGGGAAACCTATTACAACATAGGAAACGACATAGGTGAACATTATGACAAAAATCACAGTTTGAGTGGGACCAGGTGTAAATTAAGTTTAGAGCTCAATTGGAATATAAACTTGCATGAACTTGCTTTGACACAGTTGATTTTAAAACTTCACATTCACGTTGTCTCTACATGGAAGTACATGGTGATGACAGAAAGGAGAGATTAAGGGCTGCAAAGCAGTAATTTTTGAAATAGCAGGCCTGCGTTGTTTAACAACAACAACAACAACAACAACAAGCTTTACTACCAAATAGAAAAAAAGTTAAACTTTACAATATAATATATTGATACAAAAAAGAGGTAATGTTTACTCAGGATAACTATAAAGTTAATTGAGCTGAGTAAAACTAAGTAATGTTCAAGTACAGGAGGTAGCATGGCAATAAAGCTTGATGAATGCAATTAATTAGTCAATAATAAAGAGACGAAAAGAAGAAATAAATAAATAAATAGATAAAATAAATAAACAAATACCAGCTGAAAACTCATGAACAGTAAGACTGTAAGGTGTTTAGCTTGACTTTGTTTTTAAACGTTTTAAGGGGGAGGTTTTTAATGCTTTCGTCAAGGTGATTCCAAACTTTTACAGCTGCAAAGCAAATGTTGAATTTACCATAGTTTGTTTTGATGGTATTGATGTAATAGGTTGATTTAGAAGCAAGCCTGGTATTGTATGAGTGTACAGATGCTACTGTTTGAAAGAAATTTTCAAAGGAAGATGGAAGAAGATTATAGTAATAGTGATACATGAGGAGTGCATTGTGAGGGGTAACAAGATCAGTTAATTTAAGGATCTCTAATTCCATAAAAGGAGGCTCAGAGTGTTCATCTGGTTTTGAAAAAGTTATAGTACGTATAGCTCTCTTTTGAAGAGTTATTGTTTGAACGGTGGATGGCACTATCCAATAGATAAAACACTATCCAGTGGAGATTGTGGTTTTTTTTGTCAACGCTTATCCACTGGATAGAGTTGTCTACCTTTAGAACAACTAGCACCCGATACACAAAGCAAAATGCATGCTAAAAAGTATACATACACTTCACCAGAAGGTGTATAGGTCATCTCTGCTACTTTGAATTAGCAGGCCCGGGTTGTTCAAAGGGTGGATAATGCTATCCAATGGATACATCACTATCCAATGGACAATGCCATTTATTTTGTCGAAACTTGTCCACGTTGCAAACTACTGGGGCCAGATACACATAAAGCAAAATGTATGCTAAAAAGTATACATACATGTCACCGGAAGGTGTATAGGTTGTCCCTGCTACTTCAAATTCATGGAATGTTGCATGATCTCTCCTGACATCACTCAGAATAAAGAACTAGACCACAAGCAAAGATAAAAAAAAAAGATATGAGAATGGTTATATTTTATTTGTGAATCACTACTATCATTCTCTGAACAAACAAGATGGCAAGTGGTAAACATCACTTGACAAAATTCCTTTATTACCTTGTGGACAGACATCTGATTTGTGGTCAGTGTCCCTGTCTTGTCTGAACAAATGACAGATGTACAACCAAGTGTCTCCACAGAAGGAAGACTGCGAACAATGGCATTTTTCTTGGCCATTCGATGTGTACCTAAGACAAAATAGCAACAAATAGGTTTGTTTCATGGATCTTTTAATGACAGTTCTGACAATTTGTGACCCTATTTTGGAAAAAGTGGTTAAAGGTGAAAAGAGAAAAACGCGTTTATTCACGTTTCAGACCAAAACGAGTTTAAACACTGTTTAAACGGGCTAAAAAAACGTTTAAACCTGTTTACAAAATGTTTTAAAGCGTTTTTCCTTAGGCGAATGTTTTCTTTTAATGAGCATTTAAACGCAATAATTTATTTAACGGTAAAGCTGTTATGACAGATTATTCAGCATTATCGTTCCCACGCCTTTTGAAATCATGGCGTTATTAGAATTATCATGCCAAGCTGGTTTACTGAATGGTATGTAAAACTTATTTTCGCCATCATTCTCAGTCAAAGTGGAAACTTACTGTTTTGGTGAAAATACAAAATAATGATATGAACGCTTCTTAATATCGTACTAAAAATGTAGTGTAAGTTATGGTCTATACAGTGAGCCAAATGCACGAGTCTTCAGCAACAATACACAATACACTTTACATTACCATTTCCGAGAATACGCCAACGTAACTTCATGCAATTTACGAAAAGAAATGTGTTGCTAATTTTCTTGTCGAAAATATTTGCACGTAGCTACAATCTGCTACAATTCTGCAACACGCGGGAACGAGTGTGACTTTCACTTTGCGATATCACAGGGAACCTTTGTGCTTTAATTAGCCTGTTCATATTTATGGCATAAAACTAAATGATTTACCTGTGTGTTTGTGTCTTTCTTTGGTTGTCTTGTGAAGTATTTGCATCACGCGGAGACGGCCGTTTCTCCATGTGATCGATTCAATTCATGCGCGGCGACAGATGAGTGTCTCGAGTTTCAAGTATTAACTACATTTCAATTTTCTCCCCTGTTAAACAGAGGGCCGAAACTGTAATTCACAGCATAATGTTTGTAATGCAAAGGAGAACCACAGTTTTTTTCTATTTGAAAGAAGTTTACTATTTCATGCAGCATTGCAAGCTGTCAGCACACGAAAACAAACTCTGTATCCATCAAGGTTGATTTGGATCGGCTAACCGTGTTGCCTTGCATTGCTGTCTCTCAGTTACTATGTTGTTCTGTTGCTCCAAGCAAACTCAACAGATTGAATAATTGGTCATATTAATCGACTAGCCAATAAAATTTGCCTGTTCCCACGGTTAATATCTCACATAAAAAGAATGTGTCTTCGCGTTTGCGAGCGGCATGAAATAAACAAAAAAATCGCCAATTGTTTCGGAGCGGTCATCGAAGACGGTTGTAAACAGGGGGGTTAGATCACGTTTCATGAAAATTAGAAAGTTCCTTTCACAATTCGTGGGAAATAAAAATACCCATTTCATGCACCACGAAAAAAGTTTCTCCTACCTTCACAAAATTATTCTCGCTTAAGCTTCCTACAGAAGATGTAATAAAAGCCGGGATTAATTCAATTATCGCGCCAATTCTCCTCGTCCATTGTTTTTCGTTCAGTTGCCAGTAGCTTTTGCTCAAAAATGTGCAGTTTTAGGTGGTTGCATTCCGCAAAAGAATTGTGGAAAACTTTGGCGTGAATTGAGAAACTTGCATTTTCCCCTCGAAAAATGGGCGATTGTTGAGACAGAAATCGGGTTCATGATCATTCACACGCACTCTCGATACGTTCGCGTCAAATTACAGTGCACATGTACATGTACGCGACGAAGGCGAAGTCTGCCCGTTACAAATGTTTGCTGCATATATACATATAGACCTCTCTTTTTGGATAACTGAGATAAAAAGGACTCATCTTAAGTGGTATGTTTACTAAATAGAATCAAGGAATTTGCAACCTTAGCCTAAAACACGTTTGTTATTGCTTATCTCTTTCTTTAGCTTTTCCTTCATTTAAAAATCTTGACGAGAATGAGCTTGTAATGTCTCTTTCAATTGCAACCAACGTCTCGAATGCAGATCAAATTTGTCCAACACAAACACGAACCATATATAGTTGCAAATCTGTTCACTTTCTTCCAGCCACAATCGAGGAAAATTTAATTTAATCGGAAACATCGCTCGTCACAATCAAACACAACAATACCGCTAATTTATGAGCAAATTTCATTCCAAAAAAGCTTCGTAAACTAACCACAATATAATTATCGGAGTATTAAACAGAGAAAATTTTGCACTGGTGTTTAAACGCGCAGAAATAGTGTTTAAACATGTATCCAAAGCATTTAAATGAGTTTAAACACTTTCGTTTTAAGGCGTTTAAACGCCATTTTGGCAATTCACCTTTAACCACCTTTTCCAAAATAGGGTCACATTTAGTGATTCATTTTTACAAAGAGCTAGTGTTAATGAGCTAGGCTGTTGAAATCTGCAAAAGCCTGGTTCTTACCCAGTGCAAGGCAAGTTGTTATCACAGCTGGAAGACCTTCAGGAATTGCTGCTACAGCTAAGGCAACTGCAATTTTGAAGTAATAGATGGCTCCCTAGAGAAACAAGTCAAATACAAAAAAATTTAGAACTAACAAAGTGTGCAAAGAAAGTTGTGTCCAATAGCTTGGGACTAGTGGATTTTGTAGTCAGACTAGAGGATTCTGTTCTTCACTTGCATGTCTTAGCCAACAAGCAAGAGAGGTTTTCACTGGAAAAATTTGGAGACATTCAAATTCCAGAAGTACTGGAATTCTTGGAGGCTCATGGGAATGACTTTCAGGCTAGTATATCTTAGGAGCAAACTAAACTAAGAATCTATTTTAACTGCTACTTTTACTAGTTTAAACAAAATCTTAATAGATATTAAATTATGTAATATCTTTAAGTTTGTTATGGCTCATGACTAATGAAATGATGGGTTGATAATTCAGCAGAGTAACATCCTCATAGATGTCGAAGTCCCCACCCTTAGCCCTCTTATTTAAAAGTACTTACTTTTATCCAAGAGCCACCATGGACTGGATCATTGAAGTGGCCAATATTGATAGCCCATACTGCAATACAAATAACTGTAATTACCTTTAATAGATGAGAAAAAAAGGAGAAAACACTGGTGTTACAAACAGTTTAATTACAAAGGTCCATTATTTCAAAGAACACTTCCTCGGCATCTTTCAACAATGCAAACATTGTGTGACACTTAATGCCAGCCGATTTCCATAAAATAAAATTTCTAAAATGTGGCTCCCAAGGTATCTAAGATTTGTTGACCATCACTTTGACAGGGGTTTACAAACAAATGTAGGGAAAGAAACTATTTTTAATATGACAGTCGGCAGATCTTGGGTTTGCAGAATGCAAAAGTTATGATTAACAATTTAAAATCTGATGTCATAACAGTAATGTTAAGATTTTACTTCGTAAGTTACCCTTCTTCTGTTAATTCTACTGTGTATTTAAAGTCATGTCCCTAATTATGGTGCTGCATTCATGAACACAATTAACAGATACAAAGCCGTAGCTGTAAACAACCTGACCATTGCAAGATTTGAAAAGATATATCTGGCCACAATACCTTTGACAATTGTTGAGCAAACTCATCAAGTTTCTGCTGTAATGGTGTTCTTTCCTCGTCAGTATCAACCATTTCATCTCGGATCTTACCTGCAAATTAACCAACCATGTTTTTATCACGTTACTGAAGGAATGACAGAGATAAAACTCATCACACAAAATAAAGAATGGTCATGTGCTTATTTACAATATTATCCAAAACCTTTTTCATAAAACAAACAGTCTTTTTACCAATCTGTGTGTTAAGACCAGTTCCAATGACTACGCCTGAAGCTTTTCCAGCAGCAATGTTTGTACCCTAATAGTAACAATTAAAGACAGAAGTTAGCAAGGTTAACTGTGATCCACACTGGAATGACATGAAAGACAACACTTAAAGATAGAAAACACAATTTACCGAAAACAGCATATTAATCTTGTCTTGATTGACAGCTTTAGGGTCAGGGATGGGTTCTGTATGTTTGATGACACTGATACTTTCACCTGTTTGGCAAAATATTAACATTGAGTCTTTTGCATTATTTACTTTCAAACAACAAAGCACCTTAATCTTTTTCACCGTAAGATTAATTATCAATCAAGGTCCTCAAGAGAAAGGAACATCACAACCAGCCTACCTGTTAGAATTGATTGATCCACTCTGAGAGTTGTAGATTTTATTGAAGTTATCCGAATGTCAGCTGGAACTTTGTCACCAACTGTAAAATAAAGGATCAAATCTAAGTACATAATGCACCTCAGAAAAATGAGCCCATTGTTACCACAAAGGTCAACATTCAACAACACTACCACAAATCTAACATTCACTGAAGTAGTCATGGGCACCAGGCAAATTGACTGGTTGTGAGGATGAGTTTGCCTGCCTGGTTTGACCATCTAGAGGAAAGTTTTTCTCCTATTGGTGGTCAAGTTCAAGTAGTTTTGCCCGCCTGTGAAAACCAGTTGCCCTTCGCTGAAAACGTTAATGAAATCCCTGGTACAGATGAGATTCTTCAGCCTAGTCAAGATCATTAAGAGTAAAAGGAATGAAACCAAAACAATAATTGTATAATGAACCACTGTCACAATGAACACATTTTTCTGTCCCTTGTGTTAGTTTGTTACATCAGGGTTTCACTAAATGTGACATATGCTGTAAAACAGTATGGGGATAGACGTTTACACTATCATGGTAACTGGTGGATTATATACATCCATGGCACATACAGATGTCACTTAGTAATGCTAATTTGTAAAAAGAATAGACCTTTTCCAAGTTGCCTTGTGTCTCTGTTTCAAAATGAGTCCTTGTGCAAAACCTTCAAATGAAAATGAGTTTGATTTACATGAAAATAAACTTTCAGGCAGAGCACATTTTCATACGAATGGTTTCGCACAAAGACTCGTTTTCACACAGACACAAAAGCGAACTCGGAAATGACCTATTGAATGTCAATTTCCACAAGCAACTTTTAAGACTTTCAAAGGCAGTAAATAGTAGAGTCCAATGACAGTTGGGTCTGATATACCCCTTATCCTACACCTTTCTTTAGTTTTCTATTTTTTGTACAAAGTTTTTAAGATGATTTTCTTATTCCTGATATCAATAATTTTTAAATTTAACAGCATGGATGAACATATTTCACTAATAACACCAACTGAAACACCCTTTCTTCATTTTTGAATACAAGAAATATGTCTAAGGCATCTCCAAGCCTTGACAATGAAACATTGGTAAGGAAAGTTGTTGTTAAGTTTCTTTCATAAATTAATATTTCTAGCAAACTTGGCCACCAAGTTTTTTTAAACAGTTATCCTATTTTCTAAAACCTCTATCTCCATACTTACCATTCATACATGCAATTTATTGAAAATTTCAATAACCCACTGAATCAATGAAGTAAAAGCATTTATTACAAGGTTTTCAGAACTAAAGCTGAAGAAAAAATAGATTTCTTGATAACCTAGACGTCACTAAGACCAAAGTTAGAACACAAAAAAGAAGTATAAACTTAAAACTTTTGTCATCAACTAGCTAGCCTGGAAGGAAAACTCATTATCTCTCCACTGCCATTCTCAAAATATGTTACACTTTCAAAACCACTTTCAATAAAATAACTTCAGCATGTGTGGTTTCATGATTGTAATCAGAACATCCATGAGTTAACAGATAAAAACATAATACATATGGAGACACAGCTGCATCAAAAGAAAAATATACCCATTTCAAAACAATGTCAAAGGAATCAACATTTGATGTGATACTAATCTCGAACATGCAAATGAACATGGCCTTTTGCATTTTTTAGTTATCATATAGACATTTGAATTTATTCCTTGGGTTTCCTTGATCATTACGGTTCAACAGCAAATCTGGGTTAACCTTTAATTACTGTGGTCTGTCTAAATTTTGTAATAATAGAAATTAAAAGCTTCTTTTTCAACAGAGTGTGAGCTTGGAATGGATATTGCATTGTTTTATAATTCAGTGAAGCATTTTTTTTTTAATAAAAAACTCCAGCCACAGGGGATTTACAGCTATAAACAGCTCATCACAGAGATGCAAAAAAGGGCCAGCTTGCCAAAAGCTGGTACGATATTATTAAGATCACTGCATGAGGAATGCTTTTGTTGGGTGACAATACATACAGGATAAGGCAATTTTCAAAATTTTTGCATTTTGCCAAGAATTCAGCAAAAAAAAAAAAAACATTTCCATTGCTGTCATGAGGCTAAACTGTCCTGTGGGTATATTAAATTGGTCTTACATTCTGGCAAGAGCTCACTTTAAAATAACAGAAAATAAACAGACAAAACAATAGCTAAATTTTACCTCATTCTACACACAGCCTTCTCTCTGGAACACTGAAAATTATATATGCATGCAAGAAATTCATGATCCACGAATTATGTTTAACACTGCAAACAGCAACTCCATTGCTGTTGGGAAAGTGGACTTAATTGCAGATACAACCAAAGAATGATATCAACCTAGGAATTTTGTATTCAAATAAAACTCAATAGCTGAACTATGCAATCTACAGTCCAAAATCACTTAGGGTGTGATGACCACGAAAGATTTACTAATCTGGTCTTTCTTAACCCATGGCTAGGTTTTCTCAGTAATAAGACAACTGGCCTCAAGATGAGCCTCAAGAAATGAAAAAAAAATTATGCAAATTGTTCCAAAATGCATGCACTTAAGGATTAGGGCTTTTATGCAGTTTTGAGTTAAGAATCAAGAAAACAAAATCACAATATAAATTTTACACCCCTTTGAAAGACAATTAATCCTTTCCTGGATTTAACCTTTGGTAGTTTAAATTATATTGCTTTCTTAACAGATAAGAAAGCAAACAGGTAGAAACCTTAGTTTCCCTTACTAATTTAACGACTGTTTGCCAAAGGCGAGATTAAATGAGATACGATTTTCTCCAGAGTGGGTGTAAACAACTTTGCTGAAGAGAACAGTAGTGTGTTTTCGCTGTTCTGGAATAAAGAAGGCGCCCGTCTCCAAGCGAGCGTGAAATAACACGAGAATTGCATAATCCCTTCGAATTACCTACCGGCAACTTCTACGATGTCTCCCGGAACCAAATCCCTTGCTTTTATTCTCTGAATTCCTGGTTTGTTTTGTCTCAACACTTTTGCTACTTCTGGTTCATATTCCTTTAAAGCTTCGATTGCACTTTCCGCGTTTCTTTCCTGAAAAAAAAAAAAAATTCATTAAGAAACTACGCCGTCAAATTGTTGTCAGAAATGAAAACCGCCATGGCTGGGAAAGCTAACGATTGGAGAAGCACTCACTTGCCAAACACCAATGATTGCGTTTATTATCAGAATAACAAGAATTACGAATGGTTCTACAAATGCTGTGGTTCTGTCCTCCCCTTCCTCGAACAACGCCAGTACCTGGACAATAGAAAAATCAAGTATGGCAGATCAAGAACATGGCTGATCAATCGATCGCATACGTACAGCTCATCAATTTATTGTAACAGAAATACGAGTGTATTTGTAATGAGTAAATAAACTTACGAAAGAAATCACTGCTGCTGCCAGAAGAATTTTTATAAGTAAATCATCGAACTGCTCTAATACAAGCTTCCAGAGTGGCTTGCCTGAAAATTAAATTACAAAGACCATGAGTCGAAGATGCTGGAGGGAGCAAACAGCTGATATTTTCTACGTAGAGCCAAGTCAAGAACTCTACTGGAAACATAAACAATTAACTTCGCGTTTTCGACACGAAACTCACCTTCTTCCGCTGGAAGTTCTGTCGTTTCATGACATGAAATGAGACAATTGAAAGATCGTTATTAGCGCTTAAAAGAGTCTTTAAACTTGTAACCAAAGATTAGAGGAAAGTCTCTCAGATGGTAGTGCATGATCGGAATAAAATCATACAAAAAGCTATCATATATTTGGATAAATATCATCAACGAGACATCAAATGCGTTAAATCGCTACAGCTGAACAATATCTAGCTTACCGTTTGGTCCGTACTTTTGTTGAGCACGCGAGAGTTCTTCTAAACTCAAACCTTTGGTTTCACTCACGGAGAAATGATCCAAAACTTCCGACGCCGGTAAAGTGTGAGCCAGCTCCATTGTGACACCAACGAGAAAGAATTCCTTCAATATCTACCTTTTAAAGTCTCAGGTGAAAGTTAAGCAGCCAGTGGTCTTTTCGCAACTTAGGTTTCAAACTTAGTAACACATTTTGAGAAAACTAACGCCGTTAAAGGCTTGTATCCGCTTCTAGCAAGCGACCCTTCGTGAATATTGACTTGAACTTCCACGCGGCCTGGACGCGGCTCAAGGTTATTGGTTTAAACTATGTCACGTGATGCACCCTGCAAACGCCAAAACGCCGATGTACTTCCGATTGCCCTCCACTGGATCGTAGTGTATCGACGAAAAGCTAACGTGGCGAAGCCGAATTGACTATCGTAGTTGCCTTTGTTGAGGACAAAAATAAAAGTTGCGTGTCATGGCCAAGTCTTTGATTTTCCAAAAATTTGCTGTGACTGCAAATAGCATGGTGGGTGAGCCGCGCCGGTATTTCCCAGTTCACAGTAACATGGCGGCAAGCGATTGAGTTTCATAATTTGTGACTCTCACAAGTTGTCGCAAGAACACAATTTTTCTCTCACAATCCTAAAATAGTTCTCACACTCACAAGGTATCACAATGGCGCACAAGCGAGTATCAAGTGAGTTAAATCAATCGAATCAAACGGAACGAAAAACTGCTTGAAAACGTACTAAAATCGAACACAATCGAAATCCAATGTTTTGGTGAGTTCGATTACCGAACTCAATCGAACCGATCGAACCAATCGGTTCGATTTTATTCAAAAGAAATAGAATGCACAATAACAGTTCGGCTCAGGCAATAGAACGTTTCGGTAATCAAGCCCGAAGGAACTTCACGAGTTCGATTGTGTTCGACTGAATATGAGGGTTTTGCTTGATATTTTGATCCCTGTCAGTCTCGACAAGGTTATCAATTACTCTACCCAATAACATTTGCAGTGAGCCAATCAGAAGCCTCTCTACTGTCCTGATAACCAGATTTTTTCAAAGTCTATGTTGACATGCTCTTTCTTTGAAAGCGGCTGGTTAATACAAATTAATTGAGATTAAAAGCTAACAGAAATATCTTAGCAAGATTAACACAAACAACAAACTAAAAAAATAAATAACTTTATTGACATGTCAAAATTTTAGCTCACAGTGAAACAGTAAGCTAATTGGAAACACCTATCAACTATACTAATAAGAGTTATAAAATTCCAATCAAAAAAAGATAAATTCTAAGTATATGGGACATGGTTAATTACAGCAAAAGAGACAACTATTTATTATTTTTGCTCATGAGTTGACCTATGCTAAAAAAAAAAGATTAAAATTGCAATCATATAAAATTTTTTCTGATGTAAAAAGTAAGTTTTGTTAGGATATAAAAAAAAAAATAAAAAATAAAATATATTACAATAAAATAATAACTTTATGTAAGTGTCAAATGTATTTAGCAAGGTAAAAAAAACAATTCCTACAATTTTTGCTAATCAGTTCAGTCAAGTTCAGTGTTCTTAGCACACTTTTAAATTTGTTCAGGTTTTCTGACTTTCTAAGGTCTTCACTCAGCTTTGCCCACAGTTTAGGCCCTAGATAGCTTAGGGTGTGTTTGCCACAAGTTACTGTGTTAAACCTGGGTATGGTGAAGTCGGCATTTCTCAGAGCTTAGCAGCTTATATATTTGTTAAACAGTGCAGCTGTAGAAAAAGGGACGATGCTGTTTTTGACCATATACATGATTTAATATGGCACATTTGGCCATTTGCGATAGTTCCTTGTACGAGAGTCCCGCTCTTGCTTCAATCAACTGCACACGTTATCCTCGTTCCTGTATGCGTTTGACCTTGCACGAGTTCTGATGGGCAACAAAAATGCCATACTTTATTTTGAGCACTCTGCATCGACCTACATTGATCTACTTGAAAAAATTGATTTTCAAGAACACTGCAGAGTAAAGAATACATGAGTACACGACGAAAGAAAATGTTTCCAAGTCTTTTTTGAGCAACTTTCGGGGAAATGAAACAATGTGTGCAGTTTTCCCATGCAAGAATTTGCCCCTAAGAAGAATCCCAACTAAACTGATTTTCACTAAATATAAGTTTTATATATGGACTGTGTGCTATCGAACAAGGTCCATATTGCCTGTTTATGGACCGATCCACAGGGCGAGGTCCATAAATTTGCAGAAAAAAGGTTTCATTGGGGTTTGGTTGGTGTGAGCCTGATAGGAGCAGTAGAGCTATGGGAACAGTCCTCTCAATTCCTCACATGGCTCTGCTGCTTGTTTCTGTCTGTCATGCCACAAAACCCCTAGCTACACAGCAGAGTTCTAGGTAACAAAAAGATCCAAGACATCATACTGCTCAGCTTTCAGAGTTTTGGGCAACTAGTCAAGAAAAAAGGTAAGTTAAGGCTGTATACGAGCCAAGTGGACCATCAAGCCACCATCTCTACACCTGGGTGGAGAGAGGCACTGTGAGAGAAAAGTATCTTGCTCAAGAACACAACACAATGTCCCCGGCAGGGCTTAAACCCAGACTGCTCAATCCAGAGATGAGAACAGTAATCATGAGGCCACCACATCTCCCAAAGAAAAACCAATAAATCAAGAAAAACCAAGGAATAATTCAAGGTACATTTTTTCCTCAACATTTTATTGATTGTTGATTTCTTTACACCATTTAAACATCAGCGATGGTCACTTCAACTTCCACACCAGGCTCAATACTGATGGATGTCTGATTAATGCTGAGTTAAGGAAAACAATGTCATAAAGCAAATTTCTTTCCTTTTGATGAGAAAACAAAACTTCTTTTCAACCAAACCAAACAAAAATCCACCGTTCCAAAAATTCACAATAGATCTCATTTGAGTTCTCAGTGTTGGACTGGAACTAGCTTTCAATGGAGGCTCACAAGGAGGAATATCATTTAATGACTACCCGCATTAGCCTCAGTTACAAGCTAGTTCCAGTTGAATACCGGGAATATGAATATGGCCTATTCTGAACAATTTTCATTGAAACAACCCCCACCCTATCTAAATGAGAAAGTGCAGCATTATTTTGTAAAACGGACATTGCAAATGGAAAGGAAGCCAAGTTGAACTCTGTCCCAAGGTTAAAACCAAATATTGCTTTATGAAAATATAAATGCTAAACAGACAAATGTTAACCACAATGTCTAAAAAACCATAGGATACAATTTGCTTGACAATCTCTGAAGGGCTGTGAAGATCAATCAGTCGTTTATGGATCCTCATCTCGTACCTGTCCCAAGTCTTAGAACCCTCTCCACAGGGTGTCTTACGGGTGGTTATCTTCAGGTACTTGGTTGGCATACGGACTGGACCTTTGACCTTTAGCTTCTTGTCTTTTGCCCCACGGATCAGATCAGCACACACTAAAGAATGGAACAGCACAGAGTCAGATGAATCCAGGGTTTTCAAAACAAGTGGGCACCGACACAAGTCACTGGCTACTTAAAGCACTGGAAGAAAATCACTTATGGGTGCTACAAATTTTCAGGGTCTGCACCTTGTACCTCATGCAAGGAGTAATCCACTTAGGCACCCCCCGCCTCCTTTACAAAATCCCCCTGCTACTTTATTTCAATTTGAAATCCCTGGAATCAAATGTGAAAAAACAAACTCATACAGCACTTGACTAGGATACCCTTGTGCTCATTAGCTTCAGCCCCCTCCAACCTCCCGGAAATAAGCCCCTCAATTTATAAGCCCATCCAAAATGATTAAGAAGTTGTATAAGCCAAGGGCTTATAAGCGGCAGTTTACAGTATATCAGTAAGCAACTTGTTCCTTTCTCAAAGTGAGACATACCCTTTTCCAAACTTTTAACATTACGGCTGGTAAGTGTGATACGAATCCTGTGGATCTGAGCCTCCTCTTCAGGAACAGCACCCTTTTCCTTGTATTGAGACTACATGGGAAAAGCATATAAATCTATTTTCAATCTTTATTTTTCGTTCCTCAATTTACATTTTTACAATTAGACTGGCCTGCGGATAGCTAGTACTGGTCTTTCAATCTTAAACCCAATAACAGTTCACTTCTCTTTTCAGTGGACCAAGGCGTCCAAGATTTTTGACAATTTAACACCACCACATTAATCACTGTGACAATACAATGCTGTTTTGAGCAAACACAAAACCTTGTGTTACCTTGAAAACGCATCCAAGGAATTTTGGTTTATATTTATAACAAGATCAACACTTTGACTGATACATAAATTTGATCACATTGTATATTGAGTTTTGCTATGGGGAGTTTTGAAGCCACTACATCTGAGTTCAAAAGAAAATTCCAATCTTGCTAGCAGTTCTCCTTTTAGAGGAACTTAGTACCAAGTTGGAACTTCTTTTTATCGTTTATTTGTGGTTAAATATATAATTCATAACTAAGTGTGCAGGCAATTGTAGTTGCGCGTGACAGTTTGCTCGTTTTACAGAACAAAGATGATGAAAAAGTGCAATTGTTCACAGATGGAAAAAAAGATCTGGGAGGCGATTCAAGTGCTGCACAAGAACCAAGCATTTACATTATTGAACAATTATTAGCAATAAAATAGATTCATTTCCGGTTATTTATAAATTTAAGCTTTCTTTATTTAACACTTTTAACCTACCATACTGTAAAATGGCCGACTTATTCACGACGAACAGCGGTGAGCCAAACTCTTTCAAACAAAATGGCGGAGAGAGAAAGATCGTAGCACGTGGTCTGTTTTTATACTTTGCGGTGCGAGAGGTACCATGGGTATTTCGGCTTCGGACACAGTCCTCTTTGAAAATCAAAATGGCGCAAAAGTTGTTGATCGTTGCCAAGTTGTGATGGTTGTGTTTTGTGAAACATGAGTCGCAGTGTGAAAGATTTACGAGAGCTTATCAACGTTTC
>NC_138156.1:2982500-3032500 GCF_964199315.1 Orbicella franksi | reverse complement strand
ATGTTAAGGCATTGACGGAAGGGCTTTTGTTGATGGTCGTATCGATAATTATGAAAAAGTAGCTTCTTCTAAAAAAAAAACATACCGAATTCAATTCTAGAGGGCAAAAACACCCTATTCGTGACCAAAATGGCCAAAATTGATACGCTATTTACGACCAAAACGGCTGAAAACCATACCCTTTGGGGCCGCACATACCTATATAGCCCATGTAAGGGAGTACCCCCTCCCCCCCCCCCCCGGGTGTAGTTACAATGACTGGAATCATGCTGGAATCGGAAAAAAAACTACAGATATTGTTGTCCTGGGGACATAATTAATGACGATTTCAATCTAGGTAGGGAGGGGATACTAAAGTCGACCAATTATTTTACCAACAAGCTTAAGGAGCTTGCAGCACTATCCCGATCTATCGAACTTGCCTGAATCTAGCCCATTTTAACTTGTCTGACAATGCACGCACTCTCAGAAGGACCTCTTAACTTGAAAAACTATTAGCCATACCGTCTATTTTTGCTAAAATTCTCAACGGATTTCAGGGTGGCCGGGTAGCCTACGTAGCAAGTGAAGCCGGAAGGCAAAGCGCGGATGGAAGGAGGGGGACTCCTTATCCCTTCCTCGTTTACGCCTGCATCCACGACCAATGAAAGCTAGGTGGCCGGGCGGTAAATGTGACGTGCAATGGATGCAGCGGAGGTCGCTGGAGGTTTTCGGTTCGAATCACATTGCTGCACAGAGGTTATTCTCAAGCTGCTTGGGGGCCGAATAACTTCTCCCCGGGTACTTGGAGATTTGGGTCTACGAACAAGGGATTACTCTCAAACTGGCTTGGAGGCCAAGTAATTCCTCCCCAGGAAATCCAGCGAGGCTTTTTGTTTTTATTTTTGCTTGTCTCAGGAATTCCTTAATCGTATTCCTTTTCTCTGTTTTGGGTATTTTTAGAAATTTTTATCTCGCCAAAAAGGAAAAAGAATTTTGAGGAATATGGCTTAAGATTTCATATTTAGCCCGGGGTGAAATTTTAAGTTATTTTGTTCTATTTTTGGCTTTAACGTACCTCTACCTACATAGTTAATATATAATTTCAACTAATATCGCTTGATTGTAAAACTGAATTCTTCAATGATCAACTGCTTCATCAAGTCGCAGCAGAAACTACATGTACATGTTTGAATACGTTTGACTCCATACGTACGAGACTCTTTGTTTAACGTAATATATTTTGTATTTCACAGTTCTTAACATTTCTCAAACTCATTTCTCATAATTCATCAGGTTAAAACAAAGAAAATCACAGGCGTGAAGGAGGTTTGGATACCCGTCTTAATTAGCATAGATTTTCACGATTTTGCATGTACTTCTTCGTTTAATCGTTAGTTTTTGTTTCGATTGAGAAGATATATCAAACACTCAAGACAGTGTTTCATCGGCTATCCAAACACCTTGAATTTCGTCAAAAATACACCACCGCACGTCGTATTTTCAACTCTCTTCTCAGTGTTTGGATGTAATATATCAAACACGAAAGACCGCGTTTGACCACATTTCCAAACACCGAAAGAGAGTTGAAAGTGCGACGCGTAGCGAAGTATTTTTGACGAATTTCGAGGTGTTTGGAAAGTTGGTCAAACACTGTCTTGAGTGTTTGATATATCTTCTCGATCAAAACTAAAACTGAGGAGAAAACGGAGAATTAAAATCGTAAAAATCTTTTCTAATTAAGATCAGATATCCAAACACCGTCACGGTCATGATTTCCTTTGTTTACACTTGATGAATTATTAATGAGTTTGAGAAATCCCGAAGAAACATTGTCTCTCGTGTTTGATATATTACTTAAACGGTATTACGCGTCAGCAGACCGTTATCTGTAGGAAGTTATTTGGAGGTCACGTTGTGGGCTCTTGACCAATGAAAAGGGAAAAAAAGATGCATCGAATGATAAGACAATGATGCAAGAGACCGCAAACGAAAATGCTGCCGGTGTACGTAGGATCTGTAAAAGACCTGATCAGCCAAACATAGAAACATAATAATGAAGCAACGCTGATTACCACGTAGAAAGCTTAACGGGACAACGACATGATAGAGTCACATTGTGTTGAACATTGAGGTCCGTTCATCGCGTTGCGCGAGTCAGTGAAGCTGAAGAACAGCAAAACTAAACTAATCTCAATTATTTTCCAAAGCTTTGGAAAACCCTCTCTCTATTCCAAAACTTTCATTACTGGCAGACCGTTTCTGGCGAGTTTTTGTAAAACACGCGAAGAATAACTATTTTTCACCTAGCGCCTTTGCCGTACTGGAGAACTGGCGTGGACTCTTTCATCGATCTACTGGTGTTCAGTAAAGTTAACTCTACTTTACGTGTTCACAAGTTGAGCTGTTTACTATGACGGTCACAAATCTGACATTTGGACTCCAGAGTCTTGAATCTAGTATCGAGGGAAATAAACTGTGACTTGTTTTATGTTAATAAGAATGTGACCCTTGAGTTGTGCTTGTGTTGCCTTTCGTCCTCACTGTAATAAATGGCACTTATGTTCAGGTTTCCCTCTTCCTGCTGTGGACTCACTCCCATCTCTCGCCTGGTCATGGCGTCGTTGTTCGTGGACCTGCTGTGATCATCTGTCTCAGATTCACGTGGCTTGGAATTTTCCAATCTGGAAGGAAAAAAAGTTTTAACCGATTTTCTTGCCAGTCGAGTAGTGATCTGTTGGCAATTAAACTCAGTTATGCGGTGTCGACCTGACAGCACTTAAAGTCTCTCATACTTATCAGAGAAAAAGGGTTTTCTACAGGTTAATGTTTTAAATAAAAAAAGCGTGATAAAGTACCACACCTTTCAATGAACTTCACACAGTCCATGTGACCATAAATCTGAGCAACTCTTTTGGGCGTATCTCCAGTATTGTCTTTTTTCGTCACACTTGCCCCATTATCGACAAGAACCTGCAGTATTTCCACACTGCCGTTTTCAGCGGCACAGTGCGCGGGCGTCCAACCTCCTGCCATGCGCATCTCACCGTCTGCGCCATGCTCCAGAAGCTTCTCAACGCATGCCACGTGACCTTGATTTTAATAATAGAAACGAATTTTAAAAGGGAGTACTGGAGCAGATTTGCTCATAGAAAGCAGGCAGTTGTGTTTTAGGTTTGTATGGATTTGTCTGTAAATTTGCTTTCCGATTTTTACTTGGCCTGATGAACAAGGAATGCAATTAACATTGTCGCTTTACTGTTACCAGTCTTTTCCTACCTGCTGCGGCAGCCACGTGCAAAGGCGTTCTCTTGCCCCAGTCCCAGTCCTCTCCGTCTGGATCCGACTCGTCGCTCAGAAGCAGGTATTCACAGGCCTGGGCATCACCAATAGCCGCGGCCTCATGCAGAGCCGTCATCCGTAACGTCACGTTAACGACAGATCCTGCAAATGGAAATGTTTCAATGGAGGGCTCCTTTCTCTCTAAATCACAATGTTCTTGGACTTATCTGACAGATTATCATTGGTCATTTCCTCAGTAGCGGCGGATGACGCTGTTTGTTACAAAATGTTATTACAAACTGAAATTTGTGGATCTTTATATGCTTGATTGCTAGAATGAACTAGACGAAGAGTGACAGCGGTCAGTTTAAATTTGGGCCGTTTCTGGTAGCCTCTTTTATTGGAATCCGCACCAAAGCCAGACTCAAGCTGTGGCTTTCCGCAAACTACTTATTTATATTATTCAGATTACCGTTACAAAGTTCGGGTAGTTATTGCATTAAGTGTTAGATTGTAATCACCGACAGGTGATTGGCGTGTTTAGTGTATACAACAAAATGTCCCTCGCAATGCCTGACAACAAATTAAGTCCTACACAGAACAGAACACCTACAATCTTAGTATAAAATTCCCTTTTAACCTCTCATTGACGAATCTGAGGGACGTTCATCAGAAAAAAAGCCGGTTTTCCCCTTAATAGGGTCTAACAACATCTTGAATTTTAACTTCTCGTTTTGAGATCTTTAATAGGTCCTTCAGTTTCAATAATGGATAAAAAAAAAAACATATTTTGTCGGTACATCTAAAAGTTGAAACTTTGTAGCGGACTGTAAAACTAGCACACTGAGTGAATAATGAATTTGTTGATAAGTCCACTTGACGTTAATGGCTGGTGACCCTCACAACTGACGATTAACTCTACTATCGCGGGAAAGTTTATCTTTTCTCTTGGACTAGTAGATAGTATATCAAAAGGTGCCCGCAACATTTTGTAAATTTGCAATAGTAGTTATACGTCCTAAGCATAAAAATACTGAGGACCCATTTGTACCGGTGCCCGAACGTAAACAGGGACCTAAGTTCACAAGCGGTGGACTGATCTTGTAGTACGAAGTTGTCAGTGAAATCAAACAAGGTACTGGCAAACAAAAATCTTTACCTTGCGGCAAGGATAGTGAAGTAATGGAAGCTGAAACAAACAACATACGGGCTTGTAACATGCGCTTTGCCCTCACGCAATAATAATGCCAGTTAAAGTACTCTGTGAACTGTCTGAACTGGTATTCATATTACACGGACAAGCTTGTGTATTTTATTAGATTCAGTTTGATTCGTTCTTGACTGTTGACTGGAGTTAATTAAGCCAATTGTAAATTTCAGGAAGGAACACAAATTGTGAGAATTATTCCGTAAAATTCGAGAATCTGGGACCGGAAGATGTAAAAACCAGACATAATTTTGTACAAAAGAACCTTAGTCATTTTCCATAATTCACTCTATTAACCATTCAGGAATACTTTTCTTTAATCTTGGCAGAGCTCGTCATTGAAATTCTAAAAAGAAAATTGTTTCATCTCAATGGCAGATTCAAGACTTACCTTTTATTATTGCAGAGCTATTGAACCGCTTGAAGAATCTCTTCTAATCTTTCTACAATATTCAGACGGATTTTCATCCCGCCTCTTTGTTACAAAAGCTAAAGGCCAAAGACTATATGATTTCCTCGTTGGGCGTCCTTAAAAATGCCAATATGTATTTTCCATTGAACTCCGACTTACGATTCATGCTGAACAAAGTGCAAAACTAAAGGACATTTTACATATTAGTGCGACAAAGGCGCGACGCTTTTTAAATTAATACACGGTAAGTTGCTTTCTGCCGTGTCAACATTATAGAAATCAACATGAAGAAGGCGATATTAACATATGAATCTCCAGCTCCGTTGCCAAGGCAGAGTGCACCTGCCGAAAATAAGTTATTCACATAAATTAAATCACGTTGAGGTGATCGGCCGATAGAGGCCCCCGGTCCACACTACGCCAGAGAGATTTGAAAACGCAGCCTTACTGCTACGGTTAGGCCTACCGTCCACACTAATCCGTCTCGAAAATGGAACTTTTCGAAAACGCTCTTCAAACCGGAGGAATTTGAAAACGCCGGCTTTGCGTTTTAGCACGTGGACGGACAACATTTTGACTGAAAACGGAGCTTTTCGGAAACGATGACGTTTATACGATAATCTTGTGATTTACCTGCCCGAGTTTTCATCAAACACAAATCACAAATGTTGCGTTTTCAAATTTCTCATTTGATACGTTTTAGGTGTGAAACCTCCGTTTCAAATTCCTCCGGCGTGTAATAGACTTCGATGAGAAGGAAATTCTCCCTGAAACTATTTATGATATATACATTGTTGCAGCTTCATACCTGCTGTTCTCGGTTCGTGATACTTCAGATGATTTCTAAATGACCTTACACTTTGAGAAGTCAGTATTAAAAGGAGATTTTCGAAGTTGGTCATCAGTCTTGCGAACTAATACAGGGTTTACTTACGGAGATAACAGAAGAGGAAAATGTGGTCCCGTAATCAGTATTGTCCATTCATTTCCATGGCTGGATATTCACTTCACATCCAACGAAGCCTTTGGCAACATAGGATAGGGTGCACGAGTCCAGAATATGGTGATTGCTTAGTAAAGGGGTTAATCTGTCCTTCTCAGACAGTTAATTCGCCTAACAGTGGAGCATAATCTGTCTGCCCTTAATACACGATAACACGTCTAAAGCCCTGTCCAAACGTGAAATGTTTGGTGACCAAACACGATCGAACATTGTTTGATGACCAAACATTTTCCCGTTTGGACACCTTGTTTGATCGTGTTTGATAAAATTTGAACGTCGACAAACATTCTGATAAGACATTTTGCTCGTTTGGACGGTGATCAAACATGTTTGATACCCTTTGGCCACTCTATACAACATCAACATGTTGGGTCACCAAACAATGTTTGATCGCGTTTGATAGCCAAGCATTTCCCGTTGGACAGGGCTTGCAAGACGCCTACCAGACGGTTTACTCGTCTGAGACGGATAACAGAAAGCGCATGTTGATCTTCCTCAGACATTAACTTGGTTTGGATTCTGCCAAGGAAGTGACCTGTCTCTGTAAGAATCCCTTTACAAGACGAGAGTTTATTTACATACTACTCATTTTCAATGTACAAAAGAGGTAAAAAATGATTACTAATAATTATCTTCTATAACTGAAACAGTTACAAGTATCACACAGTGGTGTAACTTAAAAAATGCAGGGGAAATATCTAAAGAGAGACAACAATGTGTCTTTTGGCATTCCTTGTAACAAACAGCTCACAACTTTCCTGTTAATCTGTATTTTCCTTTTCAGATTTTTATATTAGGGTGATTAAAAGAAATATTCCATGGTACAATTAATCACAAAGCATACCTGACAAATAAGTTGATTTTTTGTCCGAGATAAATAAAGCTGCTTAGGAATCATTTATAGGACTTAACACTATATATAATATAAAAAACAATTTTCCAAGCTGAGCTGCCTTATTTGACATATCATGTTGATTGACGTGTGAGATCTAAAAACATTTTTTTGGAGTAAAAAACTTAAAACTTAACACTCATATTCATGTGTTCACCTGAAGGTGTAATGTGGCAAAGATTTTGATCAAAGAAACAATATTTTGCTCTGCTTAACAACAGAGTTGTATGCTTAGAACACTCTTGCCTGACACAGCTTTCAACTGGTGAATTATACAATATAAATAATGATAAAATTTTATAATTTACATGTAAAACTGGAAATAATAATTTAAAATGTCAATAAAATTATGAATTTCTACTACACTGATGCATGCAATGCCACTGCCATTGGAAGAAGTTTTTGATCTTTTAGACAATGTTTTAATGGATTCTGTTTGACTCTACCAATCAAATAAATCCATGCGAAAGCAGGACGGGGGGGGGGGGGGGGCAGGGGAGAGTAAAACTGTCATAGCAGAGAGTGCCAGTGTGGAACGTTGACATCTGCCAATGTCAACTGCACCTACAAGACTCCTAGATTTGATTGGTCAAATGCAATTCAACTCATCAAGCCATCAAGAAATCCAAACTTAATAAAAAACTTTGAGAAGTGGTGATAAAAAGTGGTATGAACCACTGAACATTTTGACTAAAAATAAAACTACTTATTGCTGACCAATTGCCTGTGGCCAAAAAGTGTGGAACAAACCAGAAAGTTGTCAAACAATTGCTTATTCAGGTGAGCCATAACATAACAATACATTTGACTGTATCATTGCTATTTGTTCTGTTATCCATGTCATCAGAGACCTGTGTAATGTGTTAATGCTTGGTTCTTCCTGCAAGACATAAGGCAAAAAGTCTATCAGAAAAAAATTCAACACAGGAGGCAAGAATTAAGTTAAATTAGGTCATAATATTGAAAAATTAGGTAAAGGTGTAAGTCTGCATACGAACCAAGTGGCCTATCAGGCCGGAGCTTATCCCAGTTTCAGTAGCATGAAGCGGCTAGGAGTTTTCCACTCCCCATGGATGGTATGCTGAGGGAGGCACGGTGGCCTCATGGTTAGTTCACTCGTCCTCAGAGGAAGTGGTCCGGGTTCAAGCACTGGCCGGGGACACAGTGTTGTGTTCTTGGGCTAGACACTTAACTCTCACAGTGCCTCTCTCCACCCAGGTGTATAAATGGGTACTGGCGAATTGTTGGGGAAACCTAACAAATTACGGGGGAGTGACCTGTGATGAACTAGCATCCCATCCAGGGGGAGTAGAAATACTCCTAACTGCTTCATGCTACAGAAACTGGGATAAGCTCCGGCAGCTATGAGCCATCTGCTCCAAGGCTTCACTTTTGGATGGGATGCTAGTCCATTGCAGGGTTACCCCCAGCATTAAATTTGCTGCTACCCATTTTAACACCTGGTTGGAGAGAGACACTGTGAGAGCAAAGTGTCTTCCTAAGAACACAAAACAATGTCCCCAGCCAGGCCTCAAATCTGGACCACTCAATCCGGAGACAAGCGCACTAATCATGAAGCCACCACAACTCCCTTGTTGAGAAAATTATTCTATTATCACATGCACATCACCTTTTCCTCTGAAGTACTACAAGGATGACTATTAAAACCACAGTTGATCCAGCGAGGGCACCAAAAAATATTGCATAAGGAAACCCGCCCTGAAAAGAATGAGTACAGAAAAAAGTTAATAGAAGTGTAGGGACTAAACAACAGGATTTAAATGAACCAGTCACAGAGTGAATGGATCACTGATAGCATCTCTGTAACAAGTCTGTGATAAATCTATTCATGTAAAATATCCATGGGATTTGTCCTCTGTTGTGTCTTTACCCTTAACCCATTGAAGCATGTGCTTCTGCACCCATGCAAAAAGCACCCCTCAAATCCCTGTGCTGCCCTTAACTATCCGGTAATTGCCTTTACCACCCTTACTGACAACTTTTTGGTCATGACTCCTATTGTTCTAAGACAAATAGCTGATCAGAATCGGTCTTCTGAGCATATTTTTAGAGGAATTTAGGGGTCACAATGGTTAACAGTGTAATACGAAAAACATAACGTGCACGCTTGCATCATCCTTTCTCTTTCTGCCCACCAACTTGCTAACCATTTTGACCGCTAAGCTTTCAAACTGATGGTTGCAATACAAAACAATAAACTACTGATATAAAACAAGACCTTAATACCTTTACTAAGCACTTGTAACCAAACCAGCCTGGTTCACAAAGACACTGTGTAAACCCTGTACACAAGAACATAAATTCAAGTTAAGGGGGATAGGATATTATTGTTTCTTACTTCATTAATGAAGCAGCTTTGCTAATAAAAAATTAAACTTTACGCTGAGAAAATTCACATATCTGATCAAGGCAAATTGAAAAATTGAAAATTATGGCAATTTAAGCTGAGAAAATTCAAATATACGAGGCAAATGTTAATCATGTCAGCTGAAAGAAGTATGTCATAACCTTTCGATAGGCTCATTAGAATGGACAAATTTTGAGATTTTTTTTAATTTGACAATTTATTTTCAGCTGATAATACAGTCAAGCCTCCTGTAAGCGCTTATGGGAGGTGATTGCTTACGAGAAAAGTCAATTTTGAGGAAATATCTGTCATTTGCCATTGAGAAATTTCCATCTCTTGTGTTACCCAGGAATACGATAACATTGCAACACCTTATTATTATCCAATTTCTGCTCTATTATCTGTCAAGTGGTCGCTTATGGGAGGTTAAAACCGAAAGAAAGTTTCAAGCTTTTAGTTCTGAAAGTGGTCATGGTCGCTTATGAGTGGGGGTTGCTGACAAGAGGTTCAAAATATAGTGATTTTATTGGGAAACTTTTGGTATTTTGGAAAACTGGTCACTGAAGAGAGGTGGTTGCTTACAAGAGGTACCGGTAGTCACAGCCCGTGGTTCGACTGTATTACTATTAAAAATAATACAATTTTATAAACATACCTGGTCCATTTGGAGAACATGCAGAATTAGCAGGACAGGTAACTGAAAAATAACCAAGTCCAACATTAAGTATTCTTCTGGTCTGTTATGGGAGTTCTTCAGAAAATTAAGCAGGATGCTAACTTCCACTTGTTTTGCATTTCTCAGTCATCTCTTAAGGAATGGCTTTTCAGCCAAAAATAAAAATGCTGCTTGACTTAAGAAATAGTCCACTTACCATTAATAAAACTGCATGAATTCTTCTGACCTTCACACCACCTTTCAGAGCCAGTTGTAGAGTGATTCGTCCAAAGACTATTTCCTCCTGTACAGTTACATCTACTTGGTAAAACCCTGCAATAACAATTGCATTTTTGTGAAATTTTACTTGAGTAAATATATTTTTAACCTGGTAATCAAATTTCAGTTGATAATTATAAAATTCTCAAATTGGGCTATAATTCCTGTAAGGTTTAAATTCATGTACGCCACATTTGAATACATTTTACAGAAAATATGCTGTATTAATGAACTTTTTTTTTAATCTATTACTAAGGTGCATATAAGCTATAATGTTACCCCATTTAAATCCATTGTTTTTGACTCTTGTAGGAAATCCTTCATTGACCGTTGTAAGGTTTCAATTTATGTAAGGCACAGTGGTTAATAGAAAATGTGCTATGTCAACCAACTTTTATCATTTACTACTATTCACTATTTATTTACTAGTTATTACTCTTTTATTATTTGCATGTATTACTAAATATGTAATACAGTACAGATGTAAATGAGATGTTTTTAAGAATGCGAGAACCTCATTCAATTTACAAGTTTCTAAGTATCTAATCCCTAGTGAAGTTCTCACATTCGTAAAAACATCTCATTCACACCTGGATGCCATTTTGCATTGTTGCTGAAGATGGTTACATTACATTATTTGAAACATCCCATTTTAAAGTTATTTTTTAACATTATTTTCAGTTTTTAATATATATCTGGAAAAATCTGTTAACATCTTCTGTAAAAATTGGGCATCAGTCATCCTGCTTCCTTAAATGGTAGTATGGAGTTACTGAACTACATGTGCTTCAGTAAAAAATCAAATAAGGTTCTTATACACTGTACTATGCACATGTGAGAAAGTGAGAAACTGTCCTTTACAGAATCTGCACGACTACCCAGATTGTATTGTAGTAGGAAGAAGCCTTCCAACTCTGTAGTCTGAGAAGTTTCTGTCGCACTATTCAAAGAAGGTGTCTTTGAATATGGTTGGACACAATAGTTTGACAATCAGTTTGAAGCAAGTGGAGGGACTGAGTTAGGTTTTAGATCAATATGTTCCATACTTACACTTCTGAGAGGTTGATCAACCCCTTAAAACTGTTGACAAACGTTTTGTTGTTACATTCAAGGGCAGGATTGTCCTGCAAGTATCTGTAAAAGATCACAAAACAACAGTTCACTATATATAACTTACAGTAGCTTGTATGCCCGTGATTTCTACAGTTTTTACCTATTGGACTTGGTGCATATAATGTAGAGTTTATTAACCTCACTGGTATAACAGAGAAAATGAAAAACTAATTGATATTAATTTTTGTAGTTATAACCCTAAATTATACTATTCCAACACAGCGGTTTGATGTGTAAGATAAGGTTTGTTCCTCCCCCTTAGTTATTCTTTGTTAGAAACACAATGCTAAATGATTTTATGTCTTATATTAAATTGAGGGGCTAGCTGCATAGGAAAAGTTTCTACCACTCAACCACATTACCATTGTTAATGTTTAAAACAAAAATAAATAAAAAAATTGTTGATGACTATAAAACAGAATATTTTACACAATTCCTTATACTTACAACCATCTAAGAGCCACTTTTAAAGACTCCAAGCTGGGCAAAGTTGTTAGTGAACAGTTACTAAGGTCCAGCCTGAAAAATGGACATTAAATTTGTCGGCAGAATGGAACAAATAACAAAAATTAACATAACAGCTTAGGGTAAATTGTTATTTACACTAACAATGCCGAGACCAACAACTTAACATACCGAAAGGTCACTGGATTAATCTGAAGAGGAACTACAGACTATGGTCCTCAATGTCCATTCCAGTAAAGTCTGTTGGAAATGAAACCATTTTTTTGCAAGAATATACCCCCCCCCCCCCCCCCCCGCCTCCCCACTGAAAGATGACTGCTTTCAAATCTGATTTTGCTATTTCTGCATTTTAAGGTGCCTTAACGTTCTGGTTTTTGGCAGCATTTTTTTCTGTCTTTACTGCCAAACTCAAAAGGAGAATTATATGAAGATTTGAAAAGTCGGTAGGTGGTCTGTTAAATAAGCTAAGTTTACGTTGGAATTGAATGAAACCAGTAATAAATGGAACATGTTAGGAAACTACATAGTCATTGCTTGAGATCAAACGATGAAGAACTTGAAAGCGTTCCATAAACGTTAACTTACCCAACCACTTTTCCATTCTTTACACAACATCGCCCTGAGGTAGTTTCATTTCTGCCACGATTTCGGCAGACTGTGGTGGTGTTGTTAGCTCCACAAGACTTCGTTCTACAAAGCTCGAATGCGCTTGGATCCCTTGTTGATTCCCATTGAAAGCTACCTGTGCTCGAATTTGCAATGAGTAAAATAAAAAAAAGTAAAAATTCTATGTACAATCGGTGAAAAATTAGATTCATATTTACAGGTAAAAAGGAAAATGGCTTCCTTGTCGTCTTGAGCTCATGGGAATCTCCTGAAGGTCATGTGACAATTGCCATGAGCAAGCCCGCTGAACAGAACTGTGTCAGTATCTAGGATACCTCAAGCGCTAAAACATGGCGACTGCACAGTCATGAAAATGTTGATTTCATATGTAATTTTCTTGTAAACTTGGGGGATCTAACCCGTCGAAATGCAACTTCGGTACATGAAAACTCTTCTAAACCCGCAGGTAATTGTGTTAATGATGTTGTACTTCCTGATTTTGTTCTAGAACTACAATTAAGTTTCATCATCAACAACGAAATGCAGCTCCCATTGTGATCATTTTGATGTGATTAGCTACTCGGATAACCTACACACGAAACGATTGAAGAGCCAAAGTGTCAGTGGCATTTTGATCGTTTTCTCTGCCTTTTTATCAGTCAAAACGTCATCGCGCTTTACTGATATCGACCCATATTACTACTGTTGATGGTCAATCTGAAAATACAAGCTCAATAAAATTAGGGGAATTAAAAAATAAAATTTTAAATTAAAACACCACTATATTTTTTATCCTCTTTCACTGCATGTGGTTTCCTAACCAATGAAGTTGTGTGGACAATATTGAGTAGTTGAAAGGCGACAAGAACTTCAAATTTTTACACGTTTTTTTGAGTTTTTTTTTTGCATATCAGTTTGTTTTTTTTTTTTGTGATGGTAAACATTCTTTTTTGTTACATCTGTTATTTAAATGAAGAAAAATCCACAACTGTCATTTAGTTGAAACATTTGCAAAATACTGGAAATCATAACAATGACTGTTATGTATTAGTTAACATCCCTTGCAACTTCCTGCTGTCATATTGCAATGGAACATGGAAAATGCATGGCCCAGTAGTTAATCCTCTAATTGAGTAGGAGGAGGGGCTGAAAGATACAGATGAGGAGGAAAGTCACCAGAAAATGTGGTGCTGTGCTGGCCACTTCAACCCTGAATTATAAATAAATAAGTATCAAATCAAAGTTAATATTTGTTAAATTTTCAATATTTAAGGATGGAGCCTGCAGGGTGACAGCAATGGCATGGTCACCAAACAACACCAAAATGGCGGTAGTGACAATGGATAGAGTTGTTATACTGTATGATGAGCTTGGTGAGAGGAGAGACAAGTTTTCAACAAAGCCAGCAAATGCACAGGTATTTTCTCGACTTGATGCCTGATTTGAATCAGTATCCTGACCAGAAAGGCAAAGGCAGCAAGTCTACTTACAGTCAATTCCTACCTTCTTGGCCTAATCACCATTACCGTCACCCTGTTGTTGCAGGATGAATTTAAGTCTCAGGGGGAAGATTGTCAAGAATAACTGAAAATAACTCCTGATATTGCAAACGTCCCTTGTTATGCACACCAAATTGTGTTTGTGAATGTGTGCATTGTAGTAGGAGTTGATTGTATGGATGCGTTTTATTGTTCAAGTGTGAGCTCGTCTTAGCTGGATTTCAGGCAACTGCCTGATGCAGTTAAATGTTTCATTGCTGTCCTCTTGACACCCACACAGGTGGGTAAATAGGTACCTTTGAGCAAATATGCTGTGAAGTAACCCTGAGATGAACAAGCATCCTGTCCAGGCAGGAGTAGAAGTACTCCTTCCTAGACATGCTACAGAAACTTCATGCTATGGAAACTGGGATAAGCACTCCTCTCTCTATATATAATCTTCTGACCCCTATGCAGACTTAATCATACCTTACCTGTTGGCAGTTAGCTCTTTGTGTTCCACTGTAGGAAACCAATGTTGGTGTATTTTGGGGCTATAACATACATATTTTGGATTTGCTGTGTATTTATTTTATAATATAAATTGAGTATCTTGTCTCATGGTAGTAATAAGTTATGTTTTGTTCTATCTCACATTTGTCAGGCTGGAAAGAAGAGCTACATTGTGAAAGGGCTTGCCTTCTCTCCAGACTCTACCAAGATTGCTGTGGGACAAACAGACAACATTATATTTGTTTACAAAATTGGAGAAGAATGGTAATTTGAGTTAATTTTTTTTAGTATACATGACTTGTTTATTGTCTTTACAAAAATTCCTAAAAATTATTAATGATTGTTATATATATAAATAAGAACTTACGCATTAATCCACTATTTCACCTTGCAATTTCAGGGGTGATAAAAAAGTCATCTGCAACAAGTTTGTACAACAGGTTTGTTATACAATGCATTTACAATCTTTTTTTCGCTAGAATCATTAGTTATTACTACTACAGGTAGTTATTTGTTAACTTCAAACCGTGAGAGCTAAAGTCTGTACAAATGCTTCTAAAGCCATTAGTAGCTCATAATCAATACTTTTGTGTTTCTGTATTGCAGAGTGCAGTCACATGTTTGATATGGCCACCTGAGCAACAAAACATTATCTTTGGATTAGCAGATGGAAAGGTAAATTTACATACATGTAATAGCATGTGCATATAATAGCTACCTGTCAGGGCATCAACATACTTTTTTTCTTATTGTCACCTTATTTTCAGCAGTTCAACCAAGATCAGTACAGGGGTCATTGTTTTAATTTATGGAGTTAAATCAAAATTGTGCCAACATCGAACCTTTACTGATGGTCATCTCTCAATAACAGCCACCTTTCATCATTTGTACAATTCCCATTTTCACCCATGTGCCGATCCATACAAAAATGTATGCTTTACTCTTAATGGCCAGCTAATTCTTCCCTACTGACTAGGCAGGATGGCCATTGCAAAGCAGTTTGACTATGTGATCAAACTGTTTCTTAACATGAAGTTAACCTGCAATGCCATCAACTTTGAACTTCACAGGTCCGTAGTGCAAACCTTAAGACCAACAAATCAACAACACTCTATGGGACTGATAACTATGTTGTTTCTCTGGCTGCAAAGTAAGTTGTTCCAGTTACTGTGGACTGCTATTGTTATTACATCTGTTTAGAGCAGATTTCACGTGAATGTCTAATTTGCATTGGCTTTGGTTTAGCACTGACAGTAACGAAGCGATTGGCTCAAAAAACTTGTACCTTTTTGTCATCTAATCAGAAGTAAACCTAAAACTTATTTTATTGTGACTCACTTGTACAGGTTTTCTCAGGCTTTGCATCAGCTACATGATATGCAGGGTTCCAGATAAGTTTTCAAGGCATTGTGTCAAAAAGGAATTCCAATGGGTCAATTCCCACTGCTCACACTAAATCATTATAAATTTTCTGTTAATTTGTCGGGTCATGTAGCTGATCTTGTTGGGTTTTTGGACCCTTACTTATCTGGAACACTGTACATGTATTTGCTTGGAGGTGACACTGATCTACTGAATTGTCTGCGTCCTTTGTGGTTGACCAGAGTGATTGCTTTGGTTTTAGTTTTACAACACTCGATTGAAAAATGCCTCATGGTATATTATATTTATTCGAATTAGCACCCACCTCGAATATTAGTGGCCATCCTAAAGGCAGTAGAAGTTAATAAGCGCCCAGCCTCAAACAAGTACCCACTCCACCCCCCTCCCCGTCCCACTCAAACTCGAATAAGTATGTAAATAATACTAAATACATATAGATGGGGGGCGATACATATAATCCAGGGGGATGCTAATAAACAGGGGGCTTATAACTGAAATCTTCTGGTACACTGGTACCAACATACTGTGACTATTTGTGTATTATTTTATAGTGTATCAGGGAAAGGAATTCTCTCTGGTCATGTTGATGGAGCCATTGTCAGATTCTTTTTTGATGACGAGGGAACAGGCTTATCCCAAGTACGTCAAACCTTAATGATATCAATTTTATATGTTTTATTAATATTACTTTCAAGTTTTTCCAGTAGTGCAAAGGCAAAAGTCAGTTGCCTGTAGCACCTGGGCACTTCTAGAGCACAGTCCTAATAATGTTACAGTAGTTGTTCCTACAAAGGGCCTGTTAGGACATGAAATCATCACTAATATTTTGTGATGTAAATTTATTTATTTATTTATTTATTAAGCTTCAGCCTTCTATTACATATAAAGAAAAAGAAAAAGAAGAGGAAGCAAAAAAAAAACAACAAAAAACAAAAAAAAGCAACAACAAAAACAGACAGCAAAACAAAACAAAATGGCCAGGGGAGCCACTACAGCTTAGCCAATTACAGCGGCCCCCTTAGATATAATTAAGAGACAAAATTATACAATATATATAAATCTAAATCTAGTATAGGGAGCTTAAAAGCAGCAATGCGGTGGGCGCGTTAAGGCCTTAGCGGTATTGCACTTTGGGCAAATTGTCCGTCACTTCCTTATATCTTCTTGATCAAAAATATCGACAGCATTTGTATAATATTTGTATAAAATTTGTATAAAATGGAAATATCACTATGTAGTTATATATCAACGTAAGTTTTCTTCATTCACCTGTTTTACTAACTCAGGGACAGTTGTGTAAACATCCATGTCCTCCATATGCTCTATGTTGGGGCTCTTCAATTGTGGCTGCAGGATGTGATAAAAGAATTATAGCTTACGGAAAAGAAGGTAAAACAATTTTCAGTGTATTGTCCTTCTTGTATATCTCTTCATAAAGGAGCATGGTAGTTAGATTTCTTTACAAGTTTGTGATAATCTATTATTGAGTCTGATTATGACTTTGATAAGTGTAAAAACATACCACTACATGTAGTTCACAGGCAACCCAAAAATGGTCCATTTTGAAAAATAGTACTCAACAAATCACAGGAACCCACTCTCAGGGTGAAAATTGAAACAGATAAGAATGTGGAAAAACACATGACATGTTATTTCAATGCTACCACTTTCAAGCAAATGCCCGAGGATGTTCTTTTAACAACTTTTGAACTCCTTCAATATGATTATGACTTGAACCTTTTCTTTTGCTAGGGAGGATATTACAGAACTTTGACTACACCAGGGATGATGATGAAAAAGAGTTTACCGTGGCGATTTGTAGTCCCAGTGGACAGTCTGTAGTGGTAGGAAGTTATAACAGGCTACGAGTGTTTAACTGGAGTCCAAGGAAAGGTTCTTGGGATGAATCAAAGATCAAAGAAATTCCAAATCTTTACACTATCACCTCCATGGCTTGGAAAAGAGATGGCTCCAGACTTGTTGCTGTAAGTGGTTCCCACCCCATTTTCTATAAAAACTGAGTCATACATGTTAAAATACATGCAAAGTTGCTTTTGTACTTAATCTCTGAATGCTATTTTCATAAAGGGAACTCTGTGTGGTGGAGTGGAACTGTTTGACTGTTGTTTAAGACGATCAGTTTACAAGAACAAGTTTGAAATGACCTATGTTGGGCTTAGCCAGGTTAGTTTTTTTACTTTATTAATAAACTTATGAGGATGAAGAGCTACATACTGAAGAAAACAACATCAACAACTTTAGGAGAGCCATGCAAAAAGTAGTTTGATCTTAAACAAATCAACAAAATATTAAATACACTGTAAAAGAGATTGAAGGCCAAACATTGGACAGAGACAACAAACAAACAAATAGATAGAGAGAGAGAGAGAGTTTAAGAACACTGGTTGAGATTCTTACAATACGTAGTCTCTGTGTATTTAATTTGTAAATTATATCACTTGGCTGAAATATGTTATTATCATTGCAGGTCATTGTAAAGAACTTGTCGTCAGGCACCCGTGTTGTTCTCAAATCACATTATGGATATGAGGTACTCATTCTTTCTCTAATTTAGATTTGCAAATTGTGTGCAGGATGGATCGTGTAAAGTGAAGTGTCTGAGCAAATTTTACTTAAATCTCAATATCAAGAATTTGACAACTTAGTCTCAGTTCCTCAATAAAAAACTGTCTCTGAAAAAATTGTAAATAGTAAAACGTCAGATTTTGTTATTACACACTCCCTAAACTATGAGCACTCCTTCCTCTTTTCTGCAAGTTCACTGAGTGAGAAGAAACTAAAAATAATTGAGGGAAAGAAAAAGCAAAAGCCGCACAAACACTAAAAATATTATATCTCTGCAACTAGTGTTTGTGCAGGCCATTTTTTGTTTTCCTTTTTTTTCTCATTTGATGATTTAAGAGAAAAGAGGAACCAGACTGCTTCAAATTTTATCACACACAAGCCTAGTCACGTAAACATCTCTACAACACATGTAAGTGTTGGTAAAAGCTAAAAAAGCCATAAGATTATACTAATGGGTTTATTAGCTAATGTTGTTACTAATCATTTGTAGCACCCCCTCTGAGTGTAGTACAGTCAACCTTGGACAACAGCAGGGTGCAATTTGTACAGTTCTTTGAGTACAGTAATTTGTTTGACAATGAATAGGATGAAGTCTATAAGAGGAAGGGTGAGGAGGGGCTTAAGCAACAGTTGTTGATTACGATGTCCAAAAGACAGAGTATACTAAACTAGTACTAAGTCTCCAGCTGTAATCGCTACATAATTTTTTCTGTGTCATAGATTGACAAAGTGAGCATCATGGGTAAGGACAGATTTCTTGTGGCATACACAACAGACACTCTTCTTGTTGGGGACCTTACATATAACAAGCTTAGTGAGGTGCGTATGCTTGAAGTAAATAATTCATAACAGTGAATACATAATCTTTCCCACCATATGTCCTCCAAGGTTAAACCTTTTAGCTGATTGAGAATTATGGAGGCTCTGGATGAACAGTGACTGAAAAAGTGAACTCATAATGCAATCTAATAAAATTCGTCCATGATCTAACACAGTGCATGGGAGGTGCAGTGGCCTCATGGTTAATGTGCTCATCTCCGGATCGAGCAGTCTGGTTTTGAGCCCTGGCCAGGGACATTGTGTTGTGTTCTTGGGCAAGACACTTTACTCTCACAGTGCCTCTCTTCACCCTGGTGTATAAATGTGTACCAGCAAATTTAATGCTGGGGGGGGGGGGGGGGTAACCGTGTGATGGACTAGCATCCCATCCAGGGGGAAGTAGAAATACTCCTAGTCATTTCATGCTACAGAAATCTGGATAAGCTCTGGCCTGATGGGCTACTTGGCTTGTATGCAGGCTCTACCTTTTTTTTCTTTTACCAACACAGCACATTTGAACAATAATTGTTCAAATGTGCTGTAGATTGGTCTAGATTCTTGACAGACTGACAAACATGTTACTTTCAATCTTTCAAACTCTTGGTGATTTCTTATGTTTATGTTTTTGATCTCTAAGTTCATTGACACGTTTTTGAGATATTAATTTCCCTCCCTCTTTCATTTTAGGTTCCTTGGCAAGGCACAGGTGGAAATGAAAAGTTCTTCTTTGAAAATGAAAATGTATGCTATTAGTATATATTGATTCTTTAAGTTGGTTTCTGTCAGGATAAACTGTTTTGCAAATGAATTGTTTCTTTTGTATGTGTTTGGAGGGAAAGACAAGACTTGAAAATTGAACTAAAGTCAACATGAGTGATATTCCCGGTTATGACTTTGTTCAACTAAGAGAGATTGAAAATTAAGTGTTCTACTTGACACTGGTCAGCAAAACCAACTGAGTTTGGGATTTTTGGTCCCAATAGCACATGAACTGTCAAGAGCTTGTTTAGTTTAGATATCTAAAAGGAACAGAAGTGGCTCAGCGTGGTGTTTTTACATGGTGTTGTACAGTTGTTTTACTCTTTGTTGAAAGTCTTTTTGTCTGTGGCTCTAAATTATATGTGGAGTAATGATGTGTCTAAATGCTGTTTTATAGGTCTGCATGGTTTTCAATGCTGGTGAGCTGTCACTTGTTGAATATGGAAACAATGAAATTCTGGGAACTGTGAGAACTGAGTTTATGAATCCTCATTTAATCAGGTAAAGCCGGTAAAATAGAGCCTCTATGCATGATGACCTCAGACTAGTAGAAATCACCACCAAGCCTTGATCAATTTGAAAATGTAGCTAATATTTGCAAATTTTATCATGAACAAATTCCCAATTTATCAGCAAAGGAATACCCATGTAAAAATAACACGAAGGTGCCTAAGGTGTGAAACAATTTCATGTAATCAAGGCTTGGTGGTTAATCGTGCTAGGTAAGGTTGCTGGGTAAGACCTATTGTGTAACTCTTTAGCACATGGAAAATTTTTTTGACTGACTGTGTGGGTTATTTTGTTCGCTATGCGATATGGCCCAGCACCAACAAGGTTATTACAAGGCTGCATTAAAATAATTTTCTCTTGATATCTTTATTAAAGTGTCCGGCTGAATGAAAGGAAACAAAGAGGAGTTGACAATAACAAAAAGATGGCATACTTGGTAGACCTCAAGACCATCACTGTTGGTAAGTAAGGAAATTATGATAATTAAAACTATTGTTGACAGATTAACATTCTGGGTTACTGATAAAAGAAAGGTTATTTATCCATTTTTTTTTTATTTTTCCAGTTGATCTGTTAAGTGGATTCAATGTTGCAACAGTAAACCATGATTCAAGAATTGATTGGTTGGAGGTAAGAATTACCCTATTGACACTGAAGTGCATCACTTACTCCTTGAAGTTCTCTGAGTCAGGAGATGACTGTACTGTTTTTGCTAAAACTTTGCTTTTGTATGTCTAAAGTTTCTGATTCTTGTTAATCAATCAGTATTGTGAAAAGGTCAGGGATACTCATCAGAAAGTTTGAATTAAACCTCTATTAAGGAGACCAATTTGGCCCTCGGTTGAGCTTTGTTTGACCCCTTAAAAGATACCTCTTTAAATGGACATGATAACGTTTGTTAATAATTTCTACAAGTGCTACCCTAAAAGATACCTTGATGTCTAAAAATACTGGTGTTTCATTATCAACACCCTGAAAGAGACCAAATTCTGTGATTTACACCCCTAAGTGAGACGACGAACATCCCCAACCTTTTTGCATGGGAATGGGAGTGGGTTGTTTCTAGTTACAATGTAGGAGTCACCATGGATTGTATAGATCGTTTTCACGTGACGTCATCAAATTCCAAAATCCAAAACTAAAGAGCCACGAAAATTTTTATCCTCATAAGGCATAAGGGGATCTAAACTTAAATCTGTTTACAACTTTTCAGCTCAATAGTGTGCTTGGTTTAGAAACCAGTGCCGTTTGAAGTTCAGAGTTATGTCGGTGCGTGACATACCACTCCGATTGCGTTTGTGGAGAAATGTACACTTATCTAATGATTTGTAGCCTTTTTAGGAGTTAAAGTGTTAGGAAAAGTGCTTGTGTAAATGTTTGTTGGTTCAGTTCAGATAATTAGTCACCTAGATAGCCAAAGTAAGTTCCAGATGTTTGCACTATTTTCCGACCGCCATGTTGGTGGAGCACAGAGCTCCACCAACATGGCGGCTCCATACTGGGCTCTGTAAATTTGCGCAAAACATTTCGACGAATATCTGAAGTTTGGGAAAACGCAGAGACCCAAAAATTGGAGAAGTGTCTCCTTTACCTGTCTCCTATAATATCAAAATTTCTTGACTTTATCCACTGAATAGTTTTCGATTTATTTTTTTGTTGTGTGACAGTGAAAACCATCTATTCATAACTTAACCATTCTGTTCCCTGTTTTTGAATGAGGGCAAAGTAAAGAAGATATGTTAAGATTTATAATTTTGATGCAAGGTTCCTTAGTTTTGTTTTCTTTATATCACTTGTACTGTATGGTTCTGTGATCTATTTTCATTTTCGTTGTACTTTAAAAAAGATTTCAGATTGAACAAATATTTAACTACTTTCTTAGCTCAACGAAACTGGAAGGACACTCCTTTTTCGAGACAAGAAATTAAGGGTGAGTTCTCTTTCACTGTAGTTATCTTTCTGTTCTAGATGAACACAATATCAAACAAGCAGCTGAGGAAAATAAGGAAATTGTCAAGTACAAGATTTTTTCAGATTGCTGTACAACCAATCTCTTGAAATGGTTACAGACTCATGAAATCGTGATGGCAGGTTATGCTAAGTGGAACTAAGTACCAGCCCGGAGTAGCCAGAAGACTTGATTGAGTGTTTTTTTTTTTTTTTTAATCTTAGCTCCATCTCTTGGATGTGGAAACGCAAGTGCGTACAACAATCCTGAACTACTGTACGTATGTACAGTGGGTGCCTCTCAGTGATGTGGTAGTCGCCCAAAACAGAGGGAATCTGTGCGTGTGGTACAATATCGACTCACCTGAGAGGGTCACTATGTTTCCCATCAAGGTAAGTGAGAAGCCCTGTATATACCAGAGTGTGATCATGTCCTATTCATGCATTGTTGCACATCAACAGTATAACTCAGCTTGTCACCAAACTTTTTGACAATGTCGAACAACAGACAACCACGTCATTGTTCCTAGGAGTAGACTGTGGACGGGGCCATTGTTTCTCCTTGTTTAATCGATTCAAGTGAAATCTTATTATATACTGTTATTATCACTGTTTGAACAAGGGAATTTAAAGATTGATTTTCAATTTACCTATTTGCACTACCAATTTTACCGCTTTGAATTGAATTTCACTATGCACTTGTTTGGGATAAACTGACATGCCCTTAGCCAATGTTTGCATTAAATTGGAAACTGTACGTAGTTACAAAAATAATATTGTCTTATGCTGACTGTTTGAAACTCACTCGACAGGGAGACATCATTGACCTTGAGAGGGCTGACGGTAAAACAGAGGTTCTGGTGAATGAAGGTGTGACTACCATCTCTTACACTCTGGATGAAGGACTGATTGAGTTTGGTACAGCCATTGATGATGGAGACTTCCCAAGGTAGCTAATAACTCTTTGATGTAGCTGCGTAATAGGTATAATAAGAAAATAGCCCAAAGAAAATACTCGCACTGATTGATTTAAAATGGTGTTTCTATTTTATGAGCTCGAGATTTCTTGCGCCCTCGTCAACTATCACGCATAGAAATCAAGAGCAAATAATCTAATTGTTTTAGTATAAATCTACTAGCCGTTCAAAACGTCATCTAAATCCTCTTCACAGACACTTCGAAAACGCAAAGAAGCGTCCGTCATTTTGTTAACAAGGGCACACTGCTACGCTTCTACTAGCCGTTCAAAACGTCATCTAAATCCTCTTCACAGACACTTCGAAAACGCAAGGAAGCGGCCGTCATTTTCTTAACAAGGGCACACTGCTACGCTTCTCACTATCTATCACAGAATAGATCAGAATAGATAGTGAATAGCGTAGCCAATTAGAGAACAGCATTCGTGATAGAACGCTATCAGAATTATACTAAAACTCGATAGAAACACGGCACATGTTTTCTTTTTCTTAAATAACTTTAGGAATACATAATTGGGCAGTGCAGTTCATTGTGATTTCGCAATATGAATTGGATTAGGACCTTACACGATCTGCCTTTTATACTGACGTCTAGTATGTTATTTAATATTTTTCAGGGCTGTGGCCTTCCTTGAGAGCCTGGAGATGTCGTTGGAAACAGAGGCCATGTGGAAGACACTGAGTCGCCTCGCCCTGGAGGCGAGGCAGCTGCATATTGCCGAGCGGTGTTTTGCTGCTCTGGGTGATGTATCGAAATCAAAGGCCTTACGTCAAATAAACAAGATCGCTGAGCAATCTGCAGAAGAAATGGTAAGCCTAACTGCTTTAACTGAATATCGATTCATCCATCAAGTGCTAATTGTCCTGTCCAGAATCTTCAGGTTCTCGTCTTAGTTGAACGTGGCCGCGCCATCAGACAATCCACTGGACAGCACCATTATGGAAACGTCCACACACACAAGAACTGTTATAGATAAGCTTTCTTCCCACCATACCAGAGAGGAACTATCTACCCCAATATATTCATTATGGTTCCTTTACTGAATGTCTTAAAGCCTTTCCTTTACGGGACCCTGACATTAATGACCTAATATTTATAAAGACATAACCACATACACGATTAAGAAACTGTTGACCGTGTCTCTGGGTGCATATCTTCCGCTTAGGAGTTTCTTGCACAGTAAAGATTTAGATTTAGATTTATATTTAGAAAACGGTAGTAGGGGATTGAATTGAGAATTTTAAGCTTTGCTTTTGTGTTTACCAGGGTGGTGACGGTACAAATCACGTGAAAGTAAGAGCCAGGCTGGCAGTGCTGGACAAGAACTTCAAGATGGCTGAGAGCATTCTTCTTGAGCAAGGCTATGTGGATGAAGCCATTGAGATGTACCAGGAACTGCACAAGTGGGACGAAGCTATTGCTGTAGCTCAAGCCAAGGTATGGAGAACATGCTGTTAATTCCATTGAGGGGGCAGTGAGTATTTGTGGGGCGGGGAAGACCCACTTGGTATGGGAGACCACGTGGTATGGTAATCAGCAAACGTTGATCACAACACTGAAACGCCCAACAGCTGACGGCTGGATGCTGATTTTGCAGTTTACGGAAGATAATGTGATGTATTATCTCATTCTCGTATTGATATTCAAACTAATTCTCAAAACGAATATTACGAAGGCTATAACGTGCTTAATAAGGACATTTTACATGAGATTTAAATGAGGTCAGGTGAGTCTGCATGCAATTCTGAATTTCTTTAACCAAAGCTGTTCAATGCTCATGGTGATAGCATGTAGTTATTACGTTGGTAAGTAACATCTGAAGAAACTCGGGTTTTGTGGTTCAATCTTCCAGGTTTTTGCAAACATTTTAGCCCATGTGGAAATGTTATCCGCTGTTTTCTCTTGCGACTAGTCTCGTTTTAATACGTTTTATGTTTAATATTAGGGCCATCCAGAGCTGGATAATTTACGTGCTAATCATTACCAGTGGCTCTCGGAGACAGCACAAGAGGAAAAGGCTGGAGAGGTACGTCCATCACAAAGCACATGTTCGGGTCAACAGTGGAAATCTGTGCTCTTTGAATCCGTTAGAAGTTTAAGATACGGTAGCGATTCAATCCTCTTCTGGCAGGTTTATATCGGGTCTTATGGTGCAATTTTTGGCACTACTGTCTCAAGCTTTCTGCAGTTCCAACTGTTAGAAATAGCCTACAGACGTAACCTTAGTTAAAGAAACTATTTTTAAGTACTTACGAGTGTAAATTGGCTACCTAAACCAATACGTCGAAGGAAACTATGCCTCAAGTGCGCTTTTCAAAAGCATTGTTTCCAGTGAGCTGAAATGTCTCTGTTTGACCTTTTTGTTTCTTTGATTCTGGCCCGTAGGTGAAAGAGAGAGAAGGAAACTATATGGAGGCTATCAACTTGTATCTGAAGGCTGGTCTACCTGCCAAGGCTGCGAGACTGGCTATGAGCAGAGAGGTGGGTCTGTCAGGCTTGCTGTTTGTTTCATCAAGGGAAGGAGGGGACGTTCTTTTAAAGGAGCCACGTCACGGCTGGCTGCACATCTTAAAAAATTTAGCCTAAAATTTTCAAGTTCGTCGTTTGTAATCCGTGTTAATCTTCTCCATCCTCAATCACCCTTGTTCCTTTATGATTTAGTAGTATCTCATAAGTGTTTTTCTATCTTAGTAAACTACTATTTTCAGGTTTCCTTCAATTTAAAGGTCATTTTGTACGTGGCCAAAATACCGTGACTGAGCTCCTTAAAGGGGACGCTTCTTGTTAGAGAGCTCACAAGGAGAGACTGCGGTGTACATAGAGTTCATAGCATAATAATATTAAGAAATGTTCATCAGTTGATTGGACTGCACGACGTTAACGTGAATGTTTTTCCCTCTTGACAGGAGTTAATCAATTCTTCTGACTTGCTCGGGAGGATTGCAGCTGCTCTTCTTAAGGGAGGACTGTATGAACAGGTAAATTTCTTACAAACAAATCTTTTGCTTTGCCATGTTATTGAAGTTACTGATTAAGTTAACTTGGTTACTTGTTCCTTTGTATGTACTCGTATAATTCTTGGTCATTTTTTAGGCTGGAGAGCTCTACGAGAAAGTTGGCAAGAATGACCTTGCGATGGATTCTTATCGCAAAGGGAATGCATATAGGAGGGGTACGAAACATTTCTTTGTTTTTACACAGTGAAAACCCTCAAATCAGCCTCTTACTCTTATACATGCACTCTCTGTTATTAACCCCTGATTATTCAGTGGCTGTATCTTTCTGTTTCCCTTTTGTCTCTGTCCAGCTGTGGAGCTTTCCCGGGTGGCATTCCCTCGAGAGGTTGTAAAACTAGAGGAGGACTGGGGCGATTACCTGGTTTCCCAGAAACAACTGGATGCTGCTATCAATCACTACATCGAGGCTGGGTGAGTAAATCCAACATGGAAACGAGACAATGTTCTTCCCTCTAAACTCCTTTCCACTGTGTGAGCAGAACCCCTTTTGACTTCCCCTGGAAGGAGGGTGAAGAAGAGTTTCTCAAAAAGGCTGGGCTCGCTTGTTAACTTCTTATGAGAGAACGTTTGAAATAGACTCAGAACACCTGTGATCACAACATTAAAAATTCAATTTTCTGATGATCGTTATTTCTTTATATTTTAGTGTTGTGATGACTTAAATTGATTGCCTTAAAAGTTTGTTTGCTAGAGTGGGGTCCAGGAAATGCAATCAGGGGCCAACTAAAACAGATAACGAAGTTTCACTGAACAGATTTGTGATTTCAGGTTTCAACTAATGTTGAACTTTCACTCTATTTTCTCTCAGATGTTCAATCAAGGCTATCGAGGCAGCCATTCAAGCTCGTCAGTGGAACAAAGCTGTTCAGATTGTTGAGCTGCAGGATGATAATGTGGCCGAAAGGTTAGTAAGAGTAAAGTTACAAAGTTCCGTTGGACCTGTCTTGGTAAATTGTCGGAACTGACCACTATGTTGAACAAGAACATTTTACGAATCCCAGCTGGCAAGTTCGTTACTTGCAAAGCGCGGCCAAGGGGGTTGAACTCTGGACTGGCACGTTACAACTGCCCCAGCAAATTATTCTGTCTCTTAGAAGTTGCCATGCAAGTGCCTTGCAAGTTTCCAGTGGACCACAGTTTATTATTTCACATTTCCTATGTCCAGGTATTATCACCATATTGCTCAACACTACTCTCAAGTTCAAGAGTACAAGGTATGTATGCCAAATTCGCACTCAAGGTCTTTATTGTAATGACTATATGTGCTCACTAAAAAGCTTTGTTCTGGTTTTCAGCTTGCAGAGAAGTATTTTGTCAAGGGAGGGGACCCTCGGGCTGCTATTGAGATGTACACCAAGGCTAACATGTACGAGGCTGCGCACAAGGTAACATTCCTTGATAGTTCTCATTGTCTTTACTTCATTCTTCAAAAATGTTGTTACCACAATTTGTTACCAGCGCTAACAAATTGTTTTTAGATGAAGGCTAAATCGTTTTTATTCTGAATATTCGCAGCTTGCAGTTCAGTGCATGACACAAGAGGAAGTAGCTGTCATCTACATATCGCAGGCTCAAGAGCTGGAAGCGCAAGGCAAATACAAGGAGGCCGAGAGGTAATTCGCTCATGACTCGTGATAAAAGTCTCTGGCTCTTCGCCTAATTAAAGTGACAGTAACGTTAAAAAAGAATTTAAAAAACAAATTTCTTTCAACATAAACTTCACGTAATGATATTAATCCCGAGAATAACCAACAGCTAATTTCTCTTCACAATCAATAAATTTGAAGATAGGATTGATCTCTTATATATTCATTTGTAATCAATATATTGTTGATCATTAAGGTCATGGGAATATAAATTTTCTGCAGCTGATATTTAAACAAGTAATCCCAACTAGTAAATGCCTTTTGAATTTCTCTTAGATTATATTGCACTGTTGAGGAGCCAGACTTGGCCATCAATATGTACAAGAAACATCGCCAGGTAAATGTCTTCGTGGATCTTTTTGATTTAAATTATTTTGTAAAAGTATGTGTACACTTATCTGTATATATATATTTTTTCAGCTGTTTTGCCTCAGGAACTGTTGGGGAGGGGTAGGGGGTCCTCCAATGAGATCTGCATGTCCTTACTCCTTATCAGGGGTATGAAGTGTCTATTTTTCCTGCTCCATCCCAAACGGCAAAATAAGTTTTTCCTCTCTGTTACAATTGTATGAGCCGCTGAATCTATCCCAAAATAAAGGCTACCGTAAATAATTTACCAAAACAACGAATTTGAAAATTAAGCATCTCAAACTTACGTTGGAAAACTGAAACCCCATCCACATCTATCAGACCTAGCCCAGGTTAAAAAATCCGATCTCCTCCTATGGTGCATAAAAGCGTTTGGATTTTGCGTGTGGTGTTTTATGTTAATTGACTCTTTCCTCTACTGTTGGTAGTTCGACAACATGATCAGGCTTGTCGCTATTCACCACGAAGATCTGCTCCCAGACACGCACATCCACTTGGCAAAGGTAAATGCTACACATTGTTCAAACTCCTTGTTCAGTTTTGTTTCTGTCAACACAGATGTTCTGGAAGGACCAGCGGTCAAACTTATATCTCACGTGTTCATTCATGCCCATGCGCATTCGACTCTCTTTGTACAGGAACTGGAGGCTGAAGGTCAACTGCGTCAAGCTGAACATCATTTCTTGGAAGCGAGGGACTGGAAAGCAGCCGTGAACATGTATAGGAATCAAGACATGTGGGAGGAGGCATACAGGGTCAGTCATGTTCGTGTATTTGGAGAGGGGAGGGGAAGGAGAGCAATTACTTTTCTCACAGTGGGGAGTGGGCGGAATCCCATTTCATGCCGTCTGTATTAGTCTTTCGTGGTTTTAGAATATCTGTGCGCCGAAAAGAATAACGAGAAGAGTAAAAGTGAAGATTTAGTTACATTTACCCAATACGTTATATTTTCGGTGTTTGTCAAATTAGGCTCGGCCACCAGACGAGCCGGGAAAATAATTGGCCCTCGCTAATAAGTGAGCTACTAAGTTAATTCATTGTACGCGGTTTCTTTAGGTTGCCAAACAACATGGAAGTCAAAATGCTTCTAAACAAGTCGCTTACCTGTGGGCAAAGAGTTTAGGTAAGTTAGTGCAGAACAAACTTATATCTCAGTTGTGAAAGGTACTTGTTGTTTCTCTTGTCTTTTATTGTTTTTTCCCCTCGCTTGTTTTACATTTCCATCTGGCATTATTTCATTCACTTTTGATTATCAAATTCTGATTTATTTTTGTTAGGAGGAGACTCTGCTGTAAAGTTGTTAACCAAGTTTGGTCTGCTGGAATCTGCAATAGATTACGCCGCAGAGAACTGGTAAGGAGTGTTACGTCAATGATTGTCTTATACACAGTGGTGAAAAGATGATTTTTGCTGTAGCGTAATATTCAACTGTAACAAGAGGTATGCTTTTTTTTCAGTGCTTTTGAATTCGCTTTCGACTTGTCCCGAACGGCGATGAAATCTAAGTTGCCAGACATTCATCTCAAGTACGCTATGTTCCTGGAGGATGAGGGCAAGTTTACAGAAGCTGAACAAGAATTTATCAAAGCTGGCAAATCCAAAGAGGCTGTGCTCATGTGAGTTTATTAAAATGAAATTCAATTTGTAATCATCAGTGAAGTTAAGTTGATGCGGATCTTGGTTTCCTGTAAGAGTGTTGATAATTTTAGTGTTGTTTGGGCAAAAAAGGGTCTAAGTGTGGTACGATGTCATATCTTCCCATCAGAAAATCAGAAAATAATGCGACTTAAACTTGAAAGTTTATATTTTACTTGGCAAGTTAACTGACCAAGAACATGAACACCATTCGCAGCCCAGTGGATTATATGGAATTAGTATCACCCAACTAGTGGACTAATGCAAATCCTGCATTTTGATTGGCTACGCTACTAGGGGACTATTAGTAATAGTCATCGAGTAGCGAAATTGGCGCCATCGAGCCTGACGCTTTCTTTCGTTTTATTCCCAAATAAATATTTCTTCAACTTGCATTTGCTAACTTTATTATTACCTTTTCTGTCCAACTAGTTGGGTGATACTAAAACAATTAGACCCTTCGCCCTCCAGGGCCACGGGTCAATAGCCCATGAGGCGAAGCCGAATGGGCTATTGACCCGTAGCCCTTGCGGGCTACGGGTCAAATTGTTAATTATATAACATGTCGAATAATTCTCGCATTTTGATTGGTTCTTACTTATGATCTATCGGAAGACAGACGCATAGATAACGTCAGAAACATTTCGTTTTTGGTTCCTTATTATGTAAAACGAGTAGATTCCATGTTGCTGTTCGTCTGTTCAGTAAGAGATCACAGCAAACGTCAAAATGAGGTAAGAATATCAATGGCACACTCGGCTATCGCCTCCGGTTCAGAGGGTTCGTGTTTCACGTTTTTGTTCTTCCCAAGTTTTGACGTCATCTGTGATCTTTTGCTGAACAGACGCACGACAACGTGGAATCTATTTGTTAAACAGATTCCAAATCTCTGGACCTATATTTTACGAACTTGGTGAAAAAACTAAACCAGAGAATTTTTTTCCTGTTTTCGATGACCTCTTGTTCTAGGTATGTCCACAACCAGGACTGGGACAGTGCTCAGAGAGTGGCAGAGGAGAATGATCCAGACAGTGTTACTGACGTGTTAGTGGGACAGGTATGGCCGCCTTTTCTAATCCGTTTTCATCTTTCCAAATTTTGACCATCCGTGCCATTCGTGGACATACTGGCATTTCTGTTGTGTTTTCTATCATTTGAAGCGTTTATTCAGAGGGTTTATCATATTTAGCCATCCTTTCGAATGTAACACAATCGCCTAAAATAACGGCTTCCGGTAAAATTTTGGCATTCCTCAAAATTGGAGAGCTTCTTATCCTTTAATATTTTCTTATTCAACTTATTAACTTGCTCATCATGATTCACTTTTTAATTTTAGGCCCGTGTTGCATTTGACAAAAAAGAATACCAAAAATCGGAGACGTTTCTTCTGCGAGCTCAAAGACCAGAACTAGCCGCGCGTTATTACAAGGTAAGTTAACCAGGATCAGCTGAGACTGACATACGCGTGTCTTGTCCCAGTAAGTTCAACACTGAATAGTGATAACGGTTCTTTGACTCTGATACTCGGTGGACGTCCATGGTTAAACCGAATCATAAAAATTTAAACATTCCTGTTGTGCGTTCAGGTTTTTTAAGGTTTTATTAATGTTTTCTGGATTCCAGGAAGCCGGCATGTGGACAGATGCTCTCCGTGTTGTGAAGGAATACTTACCTCATAAGGTATGCACAGTGTTCGAAACCATAACTATGCCGAAACTAGAAAGAAGGGATCAGAGCTTTAATCAGAACGTATGAAAAAGGCGAAGCTTTGTAATTAATTTGTTCCTGTAACAAAGACTTAGTCAAGTTTGTAATATTTTTCTCTCATACTCTCTTTTAATAGCTGGAGCAATGGCAAGACGAGTACGACAGAGAGGTTATGTCTAAAGGAAACAGGTACCTTACTGCTGTCCAGTGCTATCTTGTGACGTCACATACTGTGGCATTGTGGGCAACTGTGTGACGTCTGGGTTCCAAAATAGCGTGCGCGGGAAATTGTAAACACGAAATGGCAGATACGTCTTGACAACGAAAATATTCAAACTATATTTTTAACTGTTTATTTTAATTAACAGAAGAAATTAATTTCTAACTGTGGAGTTGTCCTTTAAAACGGTATTTGTCTCGTAGCCTAGTGATTGACTGATACATCGTGTTGTTTTATCAGAGGGGCAGAGTCGTTACTGAGTCAAGGAAAAGACTGGGAAAAGAAAGGAGAGTACAATAGAGCTATTGATATGTACATAAAGATCACACCCAACATGACCACTGATCATGAATTAGTGGAGGATGCCATGGTGAAGGTTAGTGTCGTGTGTTTGAAATCTGAATGATGTACCCGCCACCTACGCTCATTGTATCGTGATCTAAGATTAGTTTGTCTATAACTGGAGCGAGAAATCGAAAGCAAAATCGGGTTCAGAGAGAGACCTCAGACGGACGGACGGACGGACAGACAGACAGGCAGACAGACACATCGACCAACCGACTGCCCAACAGACAGACAGGCAGGCCGACAGAAAGGCAGACAGGCAGACTGACAGACAGACAGACAGACAGACTGACAGACTGACAGACCGACAGACCGGCAGACCGACAGACCGACAGACCGACAGACAGACAGACAGACCGACCCACAGCCACAGAAAGAATAATTTCATTTGCTTATCTCAGTGCATCGAATATAATAGCAAAATGAGTAATTCAGTGTTATTTATTGATTGCTGTTGTGGTGTAATTTTCAGGCAGTCGAACTAGCAATGAAATTCGTTAGTGACCGAGCTTATGATGTGGCGAAGATTGCCTGTCCAAGACTGGCAGAGATCAAGTGCTATGAACAGGTCTGTGGTATACTTACGCATTTGTTGTTTGAATTCCCTCATTTATAGAAAGTCAAAGACCCTGTCGTGAAAAGGGTTAGCGTAGATGTATTTGATTTGAAGACTCTTTGTGAGAAATAAATGTAAGCTGATGTATGGCAAGGTGGGATTGGAAATTGTTTCAACTTGTAGGCATACTTCTCTGTTATAGTGTTTGCACTAAGCAGCGAAGCTCAAAGATCCGATTTGTTTTACATTTTTTCTTTCAGGCTGGTGAATTGTATCTTGGAGTTGAGATGGTTAAAGAAGCCATTGATGTCTACATCCAGGGTGAACTGTGGCCCAAAGCCAAGAGATGCGCGGCGGAAATGGCGCCAAAGTACGTGGCAATTTTGTTTCTTATTTTATCATTGATTTAGGGCGTGGCATGCTATGCATACCACGCATCTTTTTGTTTATGGTTTTCATTTCTTTTTCTTGTCTTCAACTCTCGACGATACGTTATCAATGTGACTTTATGTTATGTTACGTTACGTTACGTTACGTTACGCTACGTGAGGTTATGTTATGTTACTTTACAGCTCTCTCTAATTATTATTCTTAAGTATTGCTTCTCCGTCTGTGTTAGATACGAGCAATATGTGGAAGATGCTTACGTTGCATTCTTGAAACAGAAAGGACAGGCTGAACAGGTCAGCAAAATCATTTCTTCACTGGTGAAATGTGAGTTTAAGTGACCGTAGCAAGTCTCTTAGGGAAAAGTCTCAATTGGCTTTGATTTTTGATAACATGAAACAAATGGATTAAGAAACTTCAAAGTTTGGAGATACGTCCATCGGCACGGGTTTGGTTTCTACAAGAGAGTATGAAAGATAAGAAAATTACCCTTCGTCTTCTCATTTCATAAGTAGGATGTTTACAGTATATCACGAGAAGGTATTTGATAACTATTATATTGTATGCCCAGACACTTAATTGGCTTTGAAATTTAATATAGAATACAAAATTATTGTATGAATTCGGGTCTACTGGGTTTACTGCTAAATATGCGATGACTTTCAAGCCGCGTTGTCAGTTGTAACTTCAACTCAAACTCTGATTTATTCACCGCACCGCTGTTATTTTAGCTCGTCGACGTGGATGTTATCGCGGGTCTTGATATGATGGTTCAACGAGGACAGTGGGATAAAGCTATTGAAACCGCCGAGCAGCAGGTATGACATCACTACACCTTGCTCCGACGTGATGTTGTATTATGTCACTTTTACGAGCTTTTCGGTACATAACGTTACGTTACGACAACAAGTTGTGTTATGTTGCGTTACGTGACATCTTTTTGCTTCAGTTGTCGTTATCTCGTGACGATACGTTATCGGGTGCAACATGTTAATTGTGTTACGTGACGTTTTTCCTTGTAACTTTATAGTTCTCTAGCGGGCCAATAGACGACTAGCTATAGTGGTGAGAGTTGTGGTAGTCGTGTTATGTTAGGATTACGCGATCTTACGTTATTTGACAATACTCCTCAGTGACAAAACTCTTTGTTGTGTGACATTTTGTCACGTTACCTTCAATCATTTTGTCCTCAGGGCTACGAAGTTCTCAGTAAATACGTTGCCTTGTACGCTGCTAATCTGATCAAAGATGGTAACACGCTGAAAGCCTTGGAGCTGTTCGGTAGATACGGTGCTCCAGCTAATCCTCAGGTAAACTCCTTTCATCAATTAGTATATCAAGAAATATTTGAACTTTGGCTTGCTACAACTAATGCTAATTTAAAAAACATTGCGAACCCTCAATAGCTTGGATTCACAGTTAGGATGGTGAATAAACAACAATACCATGTTTTGGTTCTTAGAAAAGTCTTTGTGTTGGATACTTTCATAATGGAATCCTATTGAACGTAAAGTGTTTTCTCAACTAAGAACAGATCAATTCATATGCAGATGAAACCTCTCAGAGCTGCCTTATTCAGCCCCCTCACCACCCTGCTAAAAAGAAAGCTTTCAGGCTTTAACCTCTGAGATACAGTTTCACTTTCCATTCGCGTGAGCTATAAAGCCTTGACAATTTACGAATAGATTGAATTCTATCAAACAGGTGGAGAGTAAGCTAGTACTTAGACACTTTCCTTTATTCTTACCAACAGAACTTCAATATATACAAGAGGATTATAACGGACGTTATATCAATGCCTGGACTGAGATCTGCTGACAGTTACCGCACGTGGGCTGACCTGAGAGATGTGCTGTTTGAGATTGTAAGTGCAATATCTTCATTGCATCTTTTGTATCATGTTCGGAGGTTTACGAAGTATGGATGGAAATCCCTGAAGGGTTTTGTTCGGTTTTTTTGTGTTGATTTTCAAATTTTCACCGACTGAGCCTTATTTTATCCAGAGTGTGACCTGTTGTTAATTATTTTAGGTTGAAGGTTTGAGTAAGGGATCAGCCGCTGGTACACCGCAAGCTCAAGAATTTGAGGTTATGTTGGAGGTCATCCATTATTACAGCACCAGATGCGCCTGCATGCAACACAAATCACTGGTAAGCGGTCACTAACTTTGTCATTCCCTCAGTATGACGTTAACATTAGCTTTTTGCGCTCATTGGTCTCAATGTTATTCCCGTCACATGGAACTTAAAGTTCTCCAGGTTATGACTCTCGACTTTTCTTTTTTGTCAACAGGATACCCTTGCGGCCAAATTGTCGATTTCCCTTCTCCGACATTCCGATGTTATTCCTTGTGATAAAGCATTTTACGAAGCTGGAGTTACGGCTAAGGTAAGCAATGTATTCAACATTCTGATCACTTATCAGTCTCATAACTTTACCTGTAGTTTTTTGTAATCTGGAAATCAGCCTTTCTTGTGTTTTTGGTGCGCGCGGTCGCGAGAAGGCTTGGACAAGCTCTAAATTGTGTACTATTACGAAGAGAAATAACAGTATTATTTCCTTCCTGGCAGGCCGTTGGCTGGGACAATATGGCTTTTGTATTCCTTAACCGTTACCTTGATCTCAGTGAGGTGAGTCACTTATTAAACTCATTGAAAAAATGAAGTTGCTTTGACGGGAAAGGTAAATGCTTCACAGATGCCTGTTATTTTCGTCATATTTTTGAAGTTGATTTTCTTGTTTGTGTCTTCAGGGTATCGAGGAAGGTAGTCTGGACATGTTGGATAACAGTGATTTTGCCGACACTGATATTCCATTTGAGGTCCCTGTTCCTGAAAAACAACATTTACCGGTGAGTTGGGAAATCAACCAAGAAAAAAAATTCGATTGATGTCTAAGACAACAATTAAAGATTAGTTACAACTCAAGGCATTATCGTGAATACAGTAGAACAAGATTTTAACCTTTTTCCGACTCAGTGTAACATCAATTTTTATTAACTACACGTGATAACATATTTTGTCTCCACGGCGCATGTTGTTTTCAGGAAGAAAAACGCGAGGAAGTCAAGGAGTGGGTGTTAGCTGTTTCAATGGATCAAAAGGTTGGTTTAGAACCTGTCTTGAAATACTCGAACAGCCCGTATTTTCCCTTACCGCGAAAGGCACTAACTGTTGTTTTGATTTGTTTTGTGTATGGGAAGGGTGGAAGAAGAGTCCACTTGGCGTGAATGAAATGATTGAAAAGATAATATAGTCCAGAAAATATAGAAGAAGACTTCTTTTCTTTACCACTACAGTATGTGCCTTTGCAAGTGAATGTATGAAAGATGGTGTGTTTGAAATGCGGAGAAAGACTTTGTCTTTCGTCTTTAAAAGTACGTGTATTTCCCATTGTCTAATTCTGATCCCTCAAACTTGTGACAGGTGGAGCAAGTTTTGCCGACAGATGAGCGTGACACATATGAGGCATGCCTTGTGGCTGTTAACACTGGCATTACATCACCACCCTGTGTCATAACAGGTGATAACATGATGATTTATTTCACTTCGTAAAAGATAAGAGAGCTAGAACAGGGTAGCAAACCACAAAGTCTCCTCTTGTGTTTTAGGATATCCTGTTCTACGAAACAAAATCGAGTTCAAACGACCGGGCAAAGCTGCTAATAAAGAGGACTGGAACAAGTTTATCATGGCAACCAAGGTGGGTTTGGTGCGCATGCTCCATGTGATCTACCGATTACAGATGTTTCAGATCTTTCTGTTTATCGAGTACTTCAAAATAGCCACACAGTATAGACTAAGTACGTTAATTAGCCCCTCCAGGCTAAAAAAAAAAGAAACTTTCGTTTAGCTTGTGTCATCTGAAACTCTTCCCTGGATGTACCAGGGTCGCTGTAACGAATCAGTGGAAAGCACCTTTTCCTGAAATGTCTTTCTTATTCTCTTTTCCAGGTTTCTCACAGCCCCGAGTGCCAGGATGTACTGCGTTTTCTGGGGAACTGGTGCGGAGCACCTCAGAACCCTTCCTATTCCTTTAATTAAAGGCAGTTACTAGATCATTTTGTGGCCGTTCTCGGCTATTTATAACCATAAAACACGTTGCAAACTTAATATTTATTTGAAGTGTTTAGAATCACTTTCTGAACGATTTACTGGGAACCGCGGCTTACAGTAATTTATTTTGATTGATTTTTGACAAGTGTGTGTTGGTTTCCGTTACACTGGAAAATTCGAAAACGTTCTCACTCTGCGTTTCCCAACGTGATGCCACTGTTTTGTATTATGTTCCCGTGGCGAACCGAAGTTCGACCTGTTAACCAAGCCGCTCGGTTGTAGTCTGGGCCTTTCACTGTTATTTCTCCCTCTGTCACGTGATGCCTTATTGCAGTGTGACATGACACAGAGAAAGAACTCTGTTTGGGTCAGTGCATTGCGTGACTGTTCTTGTTATAACACTTTCCTCTTCCGAGGTACAAGGTGATCAGTGATAATATGTTTGTTGTAAATAGCGTAAGTGTAATAGTGCTGTACAAAAGTTTTATTTCATGTTGAAGAAATAAATTAAGCAAACTTACAAGGAACTTCAGTCGTTTATGTAGTTAACTCTTTCATCTCTGGTTGACAGTTCTGACATTTTAATACAAACCTGTTTCCGACTTTTATTATCATTATGGTTTTCGATTTAATTTCGACAGTAGTCCTGTATCTACCTTGGTTTAGCGTTTGTGAGAAGCACTTTGACCAAAAGAGCAAAAATTCCTGAACTTGGCTTCTTGAGGGCGTTTTCCCGCGCAAGGCGAATGTTGCCAGTTATTGGTTGGAGCCATTTAGTTGCGCTCGCGATTAGCGGGAACGTAATCGCACAAGAAATGAGACCCACGAAATCATAACAAAAGCGCTGCTGTTTGTGAAAGATGTAATTTCTGACGATTGAGGGACGAATTAGTCAGAAATTATCATTCTGACGGCACGATGGAGAGGTTCGCGGGGTGTCCCTGGACGTTTAGGGACTATTTAGGCATTTGGTGGGAGATTTAGGTCATTCTAGGATAGTCAGTCACGGTCTTGTGTTCGTGTTCGTTCTCTTTTTTGATTCTTCTATATCAGATGACTGACTTACGCATCCTCAATCATTCACATTGAATGTCTCGTGTTAGTGCAGTCAGAATCTCGTGATTTTGGCTCTATGACTTGGTTGGCCCGGGTTGGATTTTTCTGAGGAGCTTGTGAAGAGCATTGCTTAATTTCTTTTCCCCTTTTATGAAATTCCCCTGGATTAGAAATGCCACCAGATGTAACGCTGTTTTAAGTGTCATTTGCGAAGTTGTGCCACCACAGAAAAAGTGGCTTGAGGTCGTAAGAGATATTTTCTCAGTTTATAGCCGGCAATAGTAAAAACGATTCGATTATATGCGTAAATGTAATTTAGCGCGCTTTATCCGATTAAAGTTGTTACCTGACTGCAACGCTTAGTAACTTCCTGTCCTGCTTGTTCGAGGTCAATTGTTTAGCTTAGCTTGTCACTTATCAGTCCTTATGACTTCATTGCGACTATTAGTAGCTCTAGCTACAAGGTCAATGACTTCTGCTTTGCTTTCTTGATAGGTCCGATTTCCGCCGCTCTCTCGAAGAGCCTGCTTCCTTGAATGAAGTCTGATAAATCCGGTTCATCTTGATCATTACATGTTCTTCCCTGTTCTGCAATGACGTTCTATTCACTCAGAGAACAAACCAGTTTAAACTACCATTTCCTCTCCCATAATTTCAACAAATATTTTGGCAACACATGAGTTAGAGAATCGGACATCCACCAGAACTGCAATTTTCTCGTTGCGCGCGCATTAGATTCCTCGGGAAAAGACACGTGAGTATGGAAGTACGCACGCAAAACGCTATTTTCCCAGTTCTTGGGCATTTGGGCATTAATGAAACTGACTACTACACTTTTTAATTGAAGATGGTTAATAATATGTAAATATACATTTATCACGCTTTGTCTTAAGTTGTTATTTGATTACGAACTTAATTAATTTGTTGTCCTACTCGTACGAAGCAAAACGTTTTTGCTCAAGTTCACTTGCTTTACAGTTGTGGTAATTACTAACTTCCTGCTCTGCTGTAACGAGGTCATTTGTCTCATCTTTACTTCCGCCATGCAAAAAGTCTGATTGATCACCAGCTGGGTCAAATTTCATGATTATTACGCTTTGTTCCCTGTTCTTCAAGATATAAAAGAACCTTAGCTTCTTTTCACTGAGAGTACATCTCAGTTGTAAATCAGGAAAAACAAGCTCGAAACTATTTCGAGAAGTTCTTCAAACTGCGTCATGTTGGTCCGTGTTCTTTTAGTTTGTCTTCTCATTGTCGCTACAGCAGGTAAGCACGTGGAAGTAAGGTAATTTTGAAGGTTTTTCTTGTTGTAGCTTTATTTACGTAATAGATATTTTAAAATTTTAAATTTTAGATTGTAATTTTAGTTAGGGGACCTAAATAGGGATAACCTCATGGTCCTCCTTTTCAAATACTCTTTGTACTCTGTATTTGAATAAAGTATTATTATTATTAGTTTTTGTTTTAGCGTCACGATTTATCGACGGAGTTATATCACCATGCCAAAAAAGAGGAGAATTTTAACAGTCTCGGCTTTGTTGGTTCAAAGTTTGATCGCTGATCGAGTTTTAGCACGAAACAATCATACCTCTGATAGAGCCAGGAATGCCCGCTTACAGCGTAAATTTCTATAACCTACAACTTTTCCCTCTTTATTTTGTATTCCCAGACGCGGATCCGCGTTGTTGTCTACCCAAACGCGCGGGTTTGTTCGGTGGAGCTCCGACTGTTCGCTTCTACTACAATAAATCCCCTAAAGTAAAACAGTGTAAGCCGTTCATCTTCAATGGATACATTGGCAATGCAAACAACTTCGAATCGTTGGAACAATGTTGGAAGACTTGTGACGGTGCACGTTGCCCCTGAAGAGTTGCTTATGGGTGAGCTGGCATGTTTCATGTGCCATTAGCGAAATGGCTTTGACTGTTACTACTCACTGAATGAATTTAAGGATATGTTGTCAGTCAACTCTTTTAGACCGTTAATCAATATGTAGATAAATTCTCCCTTTTACCTGACAAACATTTGTTTTAATTAACTTTGTGAGAATTCGTTTTAAATGAAGATTCTTCCTGGCTCGACCTAATTGACCCCATTCTCCTGTCCGCTCAATTTACTGTTCTGCAATAACGCCAGATTTCAAAATTCAGAAACTAGAAATTCAGTTATTGCTTTACAGAGAGGACACTCAAACCGTAAACACTTGTTATGTTTTTGTACATTTTTCTTATGACCATAGACTGCGGACTCTTTCTTTTAACAGGAGTATTTAGTGTTTTTACACTTCGAAAATGTTAATATTATACATTATATGAAGAGCATTAATTCTATCAGTCATCAAAAGAATGTGCAAAAAATGTCAAGTATACACGGTTTGAGTGTCCTTACTGTAATCTCTATTACACGTCAGCGAGGCAGTAGTTCACCAATGCTGAAATGTTAAAGGCCGTGACTGTCCGTGTAAGGTAACGCAGACGAGGAAATTCGAAATCACTCGCTCGGAAAGTTTAAGAAGAGCAGGAAGGGGGGGGGGGGCGGGGCGGGCGGGGGTGGGTGGACCTTAACGCGCGTTTTTTTGTTAGCACTTCTCTAGCTGCTGATGTCACTTTATAGGTTGCAAAAAGATCAATCAATGCACGATCGGTTTTATACCAATAGGATACGACTTTCCCTTGATGGATATGAACAAAATATATTCTCTATATGCCAGGGGAATTGACTGACTCAGTTCTTGATCATTTTTCAGATGAAGACGAGGATGTCAGCGAAGAACTCCTGGAGAAGTGGAAAATGAACTTAAAATAGAGTCTTAATAACTGAGAACAATCATATTCTCTTGCTGAAAAAGAAACGAATTCAAAAACTTAATTATATGTATATAAAATTAAATTTTCCAAAGAGATGTTATAAACGAGTGTATAATGTTTCAGGCAGTAGATTGTCGGTTGATTGTTGCTAATAAAACGCTATCTACTGTCTGAACAAGAAAGGAAGTAATTTCTCTTACTCTAAGTATGTTTGCATATCACATGTTGTAATTAATTTCTCCTCGTTTGTTTTCTTTTTACTGTATTAAAAAAAACAACTGTCTAATTTAGCTTTCCAGCTCGAACTATAATTTTAATATAGAGAGAGTCAGTTTTCCGTGCCATTTCAAGATGAAAAATTATTCAATTAATTATATGAATGCGCCCAATAAAGAATAATTATTAATTATTATTTTTATTGTTTTGTTACTGACGTAGACAAAATAATAGGTTGCCTAACACACAAGCAACATTTGAAGACAGCACTCCGTAAGATATTAGTAAAGAGAAATTATTCCAACCGATATATTGTAGTTTTAGTCATAAGTCTGACCGGAAGCGGGATGGACCACTTGGCCCGACCCAGACTTCACCGTTATTTTCATAATTTGTTCGTCGACCTCAGCACTCCTAACTGACAATTTAGATAAAATATTAACAAAAATTTGACTAACAACTATCAATTATCATCAGTTCCCTTACAGATCATTCTGTCCAGGTCTCACAATTTGAGTTACGTTTCTCGCCAAAAATCCCTGACCCTTCCTTGACCTCGCGAGGAAGTAACACGGGATTGCGTTACACTGAGGAAATACATGTTCCAAAAAGGTAACTTGTTCATGTTACACTGAAGTAGTTCAGCTCCCGGGGGGGGGGGGGGGGGGACTCCGATATGAAATGGACGGGGATGCTCGTCGTCTCGCTTAGGGGTGTAAATTTCGGATTTTGGTCTCGCTTAGGGTGTTCTGGGCAAAATTTTATTATTTTTAGCCGTCAAGGTCTCGTTTAGGGTTGCACGCGAAGAAATAACAAAAAAGAAAGAATTTTGATTCTTTATATTTACTCGGTTCATATAAACAATAAAGTACACTGTAACAAATGTCTTTGTCTATTGTTTTACAAGAGTGTAATACGAAACTCGGCGGCTTACACAGAACGGTTATTTGATCACTGCTAAAAATATCCACATGCTTTGCTTGCTATACGATTCTTGTCCTAATACCAAGTTTCGAGAGTTCACTCTTTAATTCCGAAATTTACACCCCTGTATTATAAACTGGTCTCTTTTAGGGGTCTGTATAAGCTTCGGCCACGCCCAGATTGGTCTCTTTTAGGGGTTAAATTCAAAATTTCCGACGAGCATCCCCGTCCATTTTATATGGGAGTCCCCCCCCCGGGGTTCAGCTTCAAGGTCCCTTGTTCTCATAGCTTGCTTATTTCCCGGAGCTCATTTCTATCCAAAATAAAATTTGTCAATTAATCAATAAGCATCTTCAAAGTTTCTCTTAAACACTTGATATAAGCCGTTTTATTTCCTTACGTAAGATTCGTTACGGTTCTTTGTGACTTCCATGTGTCGTAAGGTGCGGTACTTAGAGACGGACCATTATTTTTTCGATGGGAGGGGATGGGCAATTTCCCCAAAACATTCCTGCATAGAAAAAACTGATGAAGAATCGTGCAAGGGGAATCGTGCAAGGGGAATCGTGCAAGGGGAATCATGGGGAAAAAAAAATGGAGCAAGTGCGTTCTACCATACAGGTCCTATTTTTGATGTTAAAAAATTCTTGCACAAGCTATTGCCCAGCAAAAAAATAATACACAACTTAAGGCAAGAAAAAATTCATGGCCCAGAAAATTGCCCAGCCCACCCTAAAAACAATAATGGTCCGTCCCTTGTGTCTGTACATACATACATACATACATACATACATACATACATACATACATACATACATACATACATACATACATACATACATACATACATACATACATACATACATACATACATACATACATACATACATACATACATACATACATACATACATACATACATACATACATACTTTATTGACTTTCCCTTTAGAGGCTTTTCAAAGACAATACAATAATAATTTAAAACTACTTAAAAACTCTAAGATTCATTAAGATTAATTAACTAGAATTAGGAATCTATAAAATCCTTAATAAGTTTACGTTTAAGATAAAACTTAAAAGCAGATACTTTCTCGAGAGTTTTTAGAGAGCTATCCATGGAGTTCCAGATACTGACTGTTCTGTAGTAGAACGTTCTCTGACCACTGGCAGACTTAAAAAGAGGAATGTTCAGCATTTGTGAACTTCTTGTGGCACGTCCGCTTATTTCTCCTCGCTTACTGAACTGGGAAGACAGATACTCCGGCACGCGAGATGTTAGACATTTGTAGGCCATGATAGCGCTCCTGAAATATAACTGAGTCGCGACTGGTAGCCATTTAAGCTCTCTTCTCTGTCGTGAAGTGTGTGAAATATGGCGCAGTACGTTTATGTGACATAAGCTACGACATACAGAGGTCGAGAATCGTTTTTTAAAACCGATCCTCTAGGAGAGGAAACGGCAGTTAAAAAAATTGCCGTTTCCTCTCCCATCATTTTAACAAGTGTAATTCGCAACAGATCCGTTAGTCCATAGTTGGTGAATCGGGCTGAGGAATTTCTCATCGCATGCGCCTTGAGCTGCACTGGATTCCTCGCGAAAACGCGCGAGTACGGGTTAGTATCGAAGTACGCCTGCAAAACGCTGTTTCTCAGTATTGGGTAGTACTAAAACTGATTATTTCTAAATGTAGATATAATTTTCTCGTTTTTTCATAAGGTTTTCCTTCATTGTGAATTTTAATAACTTGTTACCCTACTCGTACGAGGTGAAATGTTTTTGTTTGTTGGCTTGCCTTACATCACGCATCGTGACAACTGGTCACAACTAGTAACTTCTTGTTCTGCTGTTACGAGGTCATTTGTCTCAAGTTATTAACTTTCACCGAAAAAGTCTGATTGATGGCTGGCTGGATTAAATTTCATGACCATTAGCGTTGTTCCTTGTTCTTCAAGATATAAAAGAACCTTAGCTTCTTTTCAAAACGAGTATGTGTCAGTTGTGATTTCAGAAAAGAGCAAAGTCGAAATTTCTTCTTCAAAGCTCTGCGCCATGTTGGTCCATGTTCTTTTCGTATGTCTTCTTGTCGCCGCAACAACAGGTACATAAGTGCGTGGAAGAAACATTTTTTTTTTCAAAAATATTTCTGTTTTAACTCTCTACTTAGAATTACACACGTAGTTGATACACTGAAATATATACTCTACCTATACGTTAAGAGTTATCGACGGAGTTACATTGCTTTGCCAAAAAACAGAGAAATTTCAGTTAGCGCTAACAGTCCGGCTGTGCTGCGTCAAATTTTAATCTCTCGTCGAATTTTAGCACAAAACAATCATATGTAGAAAATATAATATTGTTGGAATGCGTGTTTACTGAGTAAACTTCTAACCAGCAGCAACTTTCCCCTGTTTGTTTTTGTGTATTCCTAGACGCGAACCGTTGTTGTCAATCCCCAGACTCGGGTACGCGGGCTGGATCTGGGTGTGTTCGTTTTTACTATGATGGGGACTCTGGACAGTGTGTGCAGTTCGTCTATAAAGGAGCAGCTGGAAATGATAACCGTTTCGAATCACTGGAACAATGTCTGAACGCTTGTGACGGTGTAGATTGCTCCTAGAGAGTTATTGCCTCTTACAGGTAAGCTGGCATGTTTTATCATCCATTGAAAGTGAAATGGCTTTCACTGACTAACTGAATTTAGGATTTGCTGTCCGTCAACCCTTCTTAACCGTAAATCAATATAAAATTTCTCCCTTTTACCTGCCAAATATTTGTTGTACTTAGCTCGTGAGAATTCGTTTTAATCAAGACTCTTCCTGGTTCGACCTGATTGACCCCAATCTCCTGTCTGCACAATTTACTATTTTGTAATAACGTCAAATTTGAAAATTCAGAAACTAGAAATTCAGTTATTGCTTTATTAAAGCTCGAAGTGAAAGCTCCTATTACACGTCAGCGAGGCAGTAGTTCTTCTAATTCCAACACCAATGTTTTTACGTCTGCAGCATCACCGTCCGCGTAGGGTGACGCCAAAAGGGGAACTTCTGCAGGACGATTACTTTACTGTAGAAGTTGAAGGAAGGCGTTAAGAAGCGGGAGGGGTGCGGGGGGGGGGGGGGAGGGGAGAGAAGGGTGTGGAGGTCTTAACGCGCAATTTTTAACCAACGCTATTCTCGCAGTTATGATGTCGCTTTCTCTGTTGCAAAAATATCGACACGTTTGTAAAAGGAAGTTTTGCTTCATGATCGGGTTTATAACAATAAAATACGCCTTTTCCTTGCTATACATGAATTTGATATGACTCTTATGTTCAAAAGGCTTGATTGACCCAGTTCTTGCTTTAAAATTTTCAGATGAAGACGAGGATCGGTTAGCGAAGAACTTGTAGATAAAAGAGATATACTTTGTTGAAGAAGTTTGAAATATCTGATGATGGAGTGAAGGGGGAAGACGATTTAAAAATTTAACATGTATATAAAATTGAGAGTAATTTATTAATAAATTTCGTAATAACAGAATCGAACAGAAGATGGTTGGTTTTTTTACAGACGTAGACAAAAGAAATGGGTTCTAAATACTGCAGCAACATTCGAAGAAAACAGTCTGACAGTTAAAACTAAAAAGAAATTACCCCGGCCGATATATTTTATTTTCGGTGATAAATATGACCAGAAGCTTAAGCTTGCTTTAAACTGAGTCAACCCTTTTTATCTTGCAAAGGAAAGAAAGCAGAAGAAAAAACGCCAAAGTCGAGAATACAAAGAAATATCACAAAGACTGGACTAGACGATTCAAAATCTCATCACCATGGCAACATCGTTTCAAAAAACCAAATGTGATGAACAGAAGTCCCATCCCATCCTCGTAATCTTGTACTTCCTCCCCAAAATACTGGATCTATTTTTTTTTCTGTGGGATCATATTTTATCCAATCTCTCGCCGTTTGTTTACAGAGTTAAAAGTCGTTAATCAACTTAATGGTAACCTGCCAAATTGTCGGACGTTTTAAGTACGTGACAATTTGCTTGTCGACTTCAGCACTCATACTGACAAGTAAAATACACCTTATTCCAAAATGGCCGCCATTTAAGTATTCTTTTGTTTACTTGCAAATTAGCCCTTGTTGCCTCGTTCTTAAACTCGAAATTCAAAAGAATATTTTCCTTTAAACGAGGCAACAAGGGCTCATTTTCAAGTAAACAAAAGAATACTAAAATGGCGGCCATTTTGGAATAAGGTGTATACTACCTTAAAATTTTGACTGGCAACTATCAAGTTATTAGCAGTCCCCATCTCCTTGTGTGGGTGTCACAATATATTTGCACAACGTTTCTCTCTATTTATCCCCGAAGATAACTTCTCACCCTTCTTTGACGAGGTCAAGTATTGGAGAGAAACTCTGAAAACGCATATTGATAAATTACTTAGTTCTCCGTAATTTATCGGAGAGAAACAAGCAGGAAGAGAACAATGGACCTTGACGCTAGAGTGCGGTACTTCCGTGTAAGATGTGCAGTGTCAACCTTGTCCCCAGGGCCTCCTCCTCCTCGACGATTTTCTTGACCTCAGTGTGGTGCAATCCGTTTTACTTGCTTGTCACGAAAGTCGTGTTTTTACCGTATGCCATAAGTTGCGTTACTTCCTTGTGACGAAAGTCGTGTTACTTCCGTGTGCTGTAAGTTGCATTACTTGCTTGTGACGAAAGTCTACTTCCGTGTGACATAAGTTGCGTTACTTGCTTGTGACAGTGCGCCACTTCCTTGTGATATAAGCTGCGCTACTTCCGTGTGAAATAAGTGATATAAGCAGCTATATACTGAGGTCGAACATAGTCTTCCGGACAGATCAGAAGATCAAGAACACGAAATTCTTTGTAAACGTTTCTTGAGGGCTCTGTCTGCAACATGTTGGTCCGTTCATTTGTTCCGTGTTTCTTTATAGCCACTTTGATCACAGCAGGTAAGAGAACGTCTGACTCATCAGACAGTACTCCAATATAACCAGGGTCAATAATCTTCACTTAATAACGGCAGAAGTAGCGCATAGCGAAATTAGCCGAGTCAGTTGCATGTGAATCTGATCTTCGTCCCTTAGCATATATGTAGTTTAAGCAGTTCATTATGGAGGAAAAATATTCAGATAAGCCCAAGCTAAGAGCCATAAAGAAAGCAAACCCGCAAATCAAAAGCGCGCATTTCCCAATGAGTGCTATTTTTAGAAACACGGGCCCACCTGCACGCTGGGTATAAAATTGGTCTAAAACCAGCGAATTTGTTACTTTCTCTATTTTTAAGGCTCGGCTGGCCGTTGTTGTCTTCCCAATCATCCAGGATTTTGCAGGGCTAATTTTCCACGCTTCTTCTACAACGGAACCTCTCAACGGTGCGAGCAGTTTACCTACGGTGGCTGTCTGGGAAACAGAAACAACTTTTTGACGTGGCAGGAATGTTCGGACGTTTGTCGCGACGTAGAATGCAATTAAAAGAAGTGTCTGGTAAGGCGGCACGTTTCATTGTGTTGATGATCAACATGCCTTATTCAGAAAATTGGCAGATAAACACGCGTAACCTTTTGATTGCAATTATTTATTAGTAAACAGTCGGATCTTCACTTGCTGTTTCTTCTTATGTATTTTTAGGAGAAGAGAATTCTGGTGAACAAGCAGGATGATATTTCTAAAAAATAGAGATTGTCAATATAAATTAACTAAGTGAGATGGAACAACAAAACTATATTGCTCGTATTTAATAAGAATAAATTTTTTTTTGGCAGAAACTGATGTCTGTGTTTTCAGTTGTTCATTACTGGTCAGTTGGCGCGCGCTAAAATATCTCTGCTGTCAATGGGTAATTCTTTCAAAAAATCTTAACTGTCAAATTTAAACACAGCTCATTAGCAAGTTATAACAACTAATCACCCAGAAAAAAAGTAAGTAAACACATAGGAAAATATGCTCATTGATCAAACATAAAGAAGCGCCAGGTTATCTAATGAATTAACACTGCTAGCATGATTTTCAAGAATGGTTTCTCGTCATTATTCCAGTTTCTGACAACGCAAAAACGCTATTCAAAGGCCAAAAAACTCAAATCGGTTGCTACATGACAGGAAATATCCACCAGGCACCGAAAATGTCTTCTCAAGTCCTACTGAAACATCCACGGTATTACATATAGAAGTGACCATTGAATAGGGCGCACCTTTGGAATTACTCCAGGTAAACTGAATGCAAGCTTTGTAAAGTCGACTCAAAATCCTGCGCTTCCTTTATGAAGTCAACAAATAGACTTCTGTAACCCAAGCCCACGCAAGAATTAATTCCAGCTTGATAAATCACTTCCTTGTTGAGGACTAAAACAGATTTATATCTTCAAGTCAATATATGAAAGATCATGTATTTGAACTGCGGAGACATGATTGATCATCGAAGTTATATACACAACTTTTAAAAGCAGCTGTGAAATTAAAATTCGAATCAACAAATGTTTAGAAACGGATTTCACTAGAAAAGTCAATGTTAAAAAGCAACGTTTCGACCGCTCGACGGTCATTTTCAAGTTGAAAAGGAAGATTTTCGCATGCGCCCAAATATATACAATCGATTATAAGAATGCTAATGACACACTGACTAAAACTCTACCGTCGAGCGGTCGAAACGTCGTTGCTTTTTAACGTTGACTTTTTTAGTGAAATGTGAAAAAAAGGCCTGAAAAAAAAGGCTTGACAGGGATTCGAACCCGAATTTTTTTCAGGCTTTACTTTCACAGTTACTTAAGTTGTGTATATAACTGCGATGATTAATCATGTCGTCATAGATTTATATCTGCCACTCCAAAAATACGAAGATTTATTGGCTGTTGAATCAAAGAAGCCTATTGTGTAACTGACAGCAAATTTGAATCTCAAAGAACATTGTTGGAAACGTATTTATTCGCTATAGCAATCACGCTCTAGAAACGCTTTGAACAGAGGTCATCTGAGTTTCTGTGCACAATATGTTGGTTCGTACCCTATTTCTCTGGCTTTTAATGGCCGCTGCTACCACAACGGGTAGGCGTACAAATATTCTTTTAATAGTTCTTTTCGCACTACCAGTATTTAATACAAGGGAATAATATTGCAATTAAACTGACAAAAGTTAAATTGAGGCCTTGCACGGCTGTAAAATTGATATTAAAATCTTTTAAGAATCCAAGCTTTCGCCGATCTACGGCATCATCAGGGATAAGAAAAAATATTCCGCGTAAGGCTTATATACACATGAAAAGTAAAAATGTGCGAAAAGCGAAAGAATGTGGGGGGTAAAATGCATGAGATAAATAATAAGGTACAAATATGAATAAAGAACGAATAATATGATCTAATGGGCGAGTGTCAAAGTACAAAGAGTCTCTAGATATGTTAAATAATTATTAGAATAAATAATTCGTTCACCACAGACCAATCAGCTATACCGGAAAAATCAAAGATCAACTTCATTCGTAATGAGCGGAAGCGTATCCAAGATAAATGCTCTACAAAAACTACAGCCACAACGCATCAAAACATGTTTGACGACATCCTCCGTCTTAACGGGTATGCTAAAAGCAATATAGACCAAACGAAGCACTCCCAGAACCATCAGAAAGACCCTCGACCTCTCAGCACAGAAGGGTATTACAAGAACCTGTGTTCATCAATACGTTGGTGCAAATGGCTGGTTGCACCAACGTATTGATGAACACAGGTTCTCCGCAATCGGAAAGCATTTAAAGAACGATCACGGCCTTTATAACATCGACGACCTTGCCAATAATTTTTCCGCCCTAAAGAAATGCAACGG